>NW_027361959.1:3920000-4182500 GCF_039654945.1 Dendrobates tinctorius
TTATTCCCTATGAGGGGGGCAGTATTATACCCTATGAGGGGGGCAGTATTATATTCTATGAGATGGCTGCATTATACTATGTGAGGGGGCTGCTTTATATTCTATGAGGGGGCTACCCCAACTCCTGCTACATAATTAAGACATGTACAACCTTATATTATACCCGGATATTAGCGTGTTTTACCGCATAATTGGTGGTCTGGCATTTAACTCTATGCAGCTACATAGTGGGCCCCAAGAATGATTTTCTCTGGTGGGCCCAAGGTGTTCCAGTCCGACGCTGGTCAAGGGTGCTTCTAAGTGTTACTGCGAGGTTACTGCGAGGAGCCACGAAGATCTACAAGGAAGGAATTAAGAAGAGGGAGTTCACCGTTTTTAGGAACAGGTTTGGAATCTTCACACAAGGACAAGACCAAGTTGCACAGAGCTGCCAGGGAGGACATCGCATCAACTTGCAGAGAACTGCAGGGGGCCCCCAGGAAGGAACTGAGACACCATCTTTACTGTGAGTGTTAACCCCGTGTGCGCACATGTTTAGGGCTTAGGGTAGGCTGCAATAGACAGAGCACGGTAGCCGTTCGGCCGAAGTAGCAGCGGCCAGTCAGGCTACAGTTAGAGTAGCAGCGTACTGTACTTTATTGTATTGTTTTTCATTTTGAAAGAATACACTGATCTGTAATAGTTGGTGCACCGTGCCATTTGTATGGCCCAGCTAGAGAATATCACTTTTGTAAATTGTTTTATGTCATTGCATACCCCTGTTTACACTTTCCTAACACTGCATTTCTTGCCTGTAAATAAATTAACCCTTTGTTGTTTGCACCTCATCTTGTGTACCGTAGTCTCGGTGTATTGTGGTGGCCCCCCTGGCCGTCGCTTCAGGAGGTCAGGTAAAGAGCAATGCAATGACGAAAGGGAAATGTGGGGAGAACGGGGATAAGGCAAATGTTCAAAAGAGCGTACGTAAACTTATCAGTCTGTCGGTTTTTTGATTGCAGCGTCTCAGTTTCCAACAGTGGTGCCGACACCAGCGGCATGTGACATCCTGGGGTTGTCCTGAGTAGATGAAGGTCCGGATTCTCGATGCAAGTGGGGTTCGTTGTCATCCTAGGTGGGCTTCTGTTCCCACAGTTTCCTTTTATAGGGCTCAGTTGAATGAGGGATACCGCTGGAGCATGGCTCTGCTCCGCGGTGTAGCGGCTGAGGAGTCAGGCGGTCAGGCCTAGTCTCCTGTTCTCAGCAGGATCGTACGCACGCAGCAGTCACTGTACCAGAATGTGAGTCACCTCCAGGGTTAGGAGTCAACGGGGATTTGGCAGTCTGGTAGGCCTGCGCTCACGCGATGCTCCGTTGTCAGGGACTGCACCTCAACCTGCTGCGAGCTCAGTCTTCCCGCCTGGTCTGCTCCATTTTTCCCGCACACAGCCCTTTTTATCTCAGACCCGCCCCCTACTGTCCAGTGCAAGGGTCAGTCAGAATCTGAACGCTCTCCCCCATGCAACACTGGTGACTCTCCCGACAGTTCTTGAACCGGCGCAGGAGAGGTACCCCTGGACCGGTTCATCTTAGGTGATATTGCAACTGCTATAACTACAATATATAGAGATACTGCTGTACTGTAAAAATGTTACATAGGTGATACTGCGACTATACACACCAGTCACAATATCACCTAAAATATGTATATACAGCAGAGTCGCAGTATCACTTATATATTGTATATACAGCAGTCTATGCCCAGTATACAGGTGGTACTGCAAGTGCTGTACATAAAAAAAAGTTTCCATATTGGGACTCACCCAAGTCCCTGAGATGGGGGGAGGATGAAGAGCTGAGGTGGGTCTATCGTCGGGCGTGCAGAGGAGCGGATCCCTGGCTGGGACTGGTGGTGAGTAGCACAGGAAATGAAACAGAGCCCTGTGCACGCAGCGACGTCCTTTTCAAACTTGGTACTGAATGCCCTGTGTGTACACACTCTCATGCTTGCACACACTGACAGGGGCCGCAGCCGTGCGCTCGCACGCGCTGACAATGGCAGCCACGGCGAGCTCGTACTGTCAAGTACCGCCACGGCCCTTGTCAGCGCATGCAAGCAACAGCGTGCATGCACACAAGGCCTCTAGTAAAGATATTTTAAAGGGTCAGCGGCCCACTTTGTAGTACAGAGCCGCCAGCCCACCGGGCATCTGCCCATCCCGAAAAATTAGCAATCCGGGCCTACATTGTATTACTAACAGATATCGAGATGCAGCATGTGGTTTCTTAGCCCTCCACCTGCATGTTCCACAAAGTTGGTTTCAAATATTTGGAAAGTTTACATAATAAGTCATTCAGGAAGGAACCAGTTGTTTATACCTGTGAATGTGAATTAATGCCCTCAAGTCCTCATTTTTTCAAAGGATGAAAAAACAAAATGCCTTCTGTGCACCCAGTCATATCTTATTGCTTTACTGGTGATCATGATCCTCTGTCCAAATAGCTTCTATTGAATCATTTTGCACAAACTCTCTCAATAGATTTTCTGGCCTTCATGTCCGTAAGCAAAACTTGTCACTCTTTCTAGTTGGGTGAATCTGCCCGCGGCTTTGCTGGTAGAGATTTTTAGTGAACAGACAAACACAGTAAGCCATGTATCGAACAATGAGCTGACAATAATCTGACCCCATATTGCTTATTTTCAGATTGCTTGTCATTTCATATGTCACATGCCATTTCATATATTTTTACCAGATCGATTTGTGAATAATCCAGGTAAACACTGTCTTATTAAGAACTGGATTTTCCAGCTTGTTATATTTGGAGTACAATATGCAAGCATGGTAACAAGTAAATGCAGCTAAGTGATTGATAGGAATGTTTAATAAAAGCATAATGACTTCCTCCGTTTATCTAAGTTTTTTTTTTTTTTTTTGTTTATCATGCCTTGTGACATTATTATGTTAAATAGGAATAACATTCTCTAGGTAAAACCTGTTGGACAAAAATTTTTATGCCCCATTGGATGGATTTCTCACAGATTTTCAGTGCTTACTCCACACTGATAATCGACAAATATATGAAGTACATTTTTCAGCAAGCAATTGGCAAGTGTCAGGACTCACTCTAGTGGCGTGTTGCTAATAGCAGCACACCCAGCTACTATGGTGCCCCTGAGTCAGGGGGGCCCGCCCGGTGCCAGCGGAGCAGCAGCTGGAGACAGGAGCCTGTCCCCGCTGCTAAAGAGAAATGAATATTCACGCTTCCTCATGCCCCTATAGGCATGGAGAGGAGTGAATACTCATTTCACTTTAATAGCGGGCAGTGTTAGCCGCAGGCTGAGGCTAACACTGCCCGCATGTAAAACCGGGGTGACTAACCCTGAGGGCAATCGGCGGGTAGGGAGTGATCCCTGCAGCTTGGCAGTGGAGCTGCAGGGATCTGATGCCATTCTGCTTCCTGCCTGGCGCTTCCTGTCTGACACTGCACCTGGATGACATTATTATTCAGTGAGCGGCTGTTTCAGAGAGAAAGCTGATGATGGCGACAAAGATGCTGCCGGGATGTGATTCAGCTGCGGGGAACGTGCAGAGAACTGAGTGGTGCTGTGTGTGTCTGTCTGCCTGCGTGCATATGTGTGTGTGTATGTGGTGCGGTGATTTGTGCGTGTGTGAGTGAGAGAATGGTGCGGTGCTATGTGTGTGGTGCTGTGTGTGTGTGAGTGGTGCTGTGTGTGTATTGGAGATTGGCAATGATGTGGGTGATGGAGAGCAGTGATGGAGTGGTCGGGAAGAAGGCAATGTTGGTGGTGGTGGAAAGGATGATGGGGTGGTGGGGGAGGAGACAATGATGGAGGTGATAGAATGGGCAATGATGGGGTGGTGGGGGAGGAGGCAATGATGGAGGTGGTGGGGAGAAAGCAATGATGGAAGTTGTGGAAAGGGCAATGATAGGGGTGGTAGGTGAGAAAGCAATGATGGAGGTGGTGATGAGGACAATGATGGGGGTGGAGAATGAGAACAATGATGGAGGTGGAAGAGGGCTGCATTATACCCTATGAGGGGGGCAGCATTATACCCTATGAGGGGGGCTGCATTGTATCCTGTGAGGGGGCTGCGATATATTTTGAGGGGGCTGCATTATATTCTGTGGGGGGCTGCATTATTCTCTCAGGGAGCTACATTATATTCTGGGGCTACATCACACTATATGAGGGGGGCTGCATTATGCCCTATGAAGGGGCTACAGTATATTCTATGGGGGGCTGCATTTTACGTTATGAGGGGGGTTGCATTATACTCTGAGGGGGATACATTATATTCTGTAGAGGGGCTGAATTATACTATTTGAGGGGGGCTGCATTATACCCTATGAGGGTGCTACATTATATTCTAGGGGGGGCTGCATTATATCTTATGAGGGGGTTGCATTATATTTTGTGGGGTGCTGCATTATACCCTACGAGGGGGCTGCATTATATTCTATGAGGGGGCTACATTATATTCCATGAGGGTGGCTGCATTATATTTTATGAGGGAGGCTACATTATATTCTCTGAGGGGGGCTACTTGAGGTGGCTACATTATATTCTATGAGGGGACAACTTTATATTCTATGAGGGGGCTACCCCAACCCCTGCTACATAATTAAGATGTGTACTACCTTATATAATACCCAGATATTAGCGCGTTTTACCGCACAATTGGTGGTCTTGTATTTATTTCTATGTAGCTACATAGTGGGTCCCAAGAATGATTTTCTTTGTTCGGCCCAAGGTGCTCCAGTCTCACGCTGATTAGAAGAGTGCCAGCAGGTGCCGGAAAACCTGAGTTTGTTAAGGGCTCTCAGGTGGCCCTGTATCATACATTTGGGAGAGCACTCACTCCTACTTTCGGGAGATCCCTCCCTCAGGCCAAATAGTTAGCCAGATAGTGGAATACATATTCCCCATCACTTTACAATGCCAGCTAAAACATGCCCATATGAATTTTGGGCTTTGCCCACCATCACCACCATATCCACCGCCAAGTCATTATGCGGCCCTTACTGACAATTAGCAGAGTGCCCGCAGGTGCCATGAAACCTGAGTTTGGTAAGGGCCCTCAGGTGGCCCTATATCTTACATTTGGGCAAGCTTTCACTCCTACTTTCGGGAGGTATCTCACTCATGCCAAATAGTTAGCCAGATAGTAGAATACCTTTTCCCCATCCCTTTACAATGCCAGCTAAACCATGCCCATTTGAATTTTGGACTTCGCCCGCCACCACCATGTCCACCTTCATGTCTTATGTGACCCTCGCTGACAATTAGCAGAGTGCCAGCAGGTGCCGTGAAACCGGAGTTTGGTAAGGGCCCTCAGATGGCCCTGTAGCATACATTTGCGAGAGATCTCCTACTTTCGAGAGGTCCTTCCCACATGCCAAATAGTTATCCAAATAGTGGAATACATTCCCCATCCCTTTACAATGCCAGCCAAAACATGCCCATTTGAATTTTGGGCTTTGCCCACCATCACCACCATGTCATTATGTGGCCTTCGTTGACAATTAGCAGAGTGCCAGCAGGTGCCGTGAACTATTTTTACCCGTGTGCTGTCAACACGTTACATAAGCAGTCGTGTTACACAATATCAGCCGTGCTCTGGCCAATGCAGTCGCAGGGAAGTCTACTTTACCACAGACACGTGGACAAGTTCTTGTTGACAGGGATGCTATATTTCCCTTAAGGCACAATGGCTGAACCTGGTGGAGTCTGGGACAGAGTCAGAGGCATCACACATCTTACCCACACCAAGAATAGCGGTTCCAACTTCCATCAGGGTTTCACTCTCCTCGTATTACAGCTCCTGTCTCTCCTCCTCCTCACCAAAAGAAGCCTCCCCATCACTCCCCAGCTGGGAGGTCTGCAGCAGTGCCTTGGCAAAGCGGCAGCACACTCTGCTGAAAATCATCTGTTTAGGTGATAAAACTCACAACACAGCCAAGCTGATGAAGGTGATAAAAGAACAGACCAATCAGTGGCTCTCCCCGCTGAACTTCCAATCAGGTCTGCTTGTGTGCGATAATGGGTGTATCTTGGTTGCGGCTTTAAAGCTCGGCAAGCTGGTAAACAAGTTCCATGCATGGCCCACGTGCTGAACATAGTTGTACATTATTTTTTAAAAACATCACCTGACTTGCTGGACCTACTTGCCAAGGTACGGCGTGTCAGCGCACATTTCCAAAAGTCATCTCAGGCTTTCAGTGGAATAACTTTGCTGCAGCAGAGCTTTAATTTGCCTCGTCACCGACTGATTTGTGACCTGCCCACACGCTATAATTCGACCTTTAATAATAATAATAATAATAATAATAATAATAAAAAACAAATTTTATTTCTATGGCGCCAACATATTCCGCAGCATTTTACATTTTAGAGGGGACTTGTACAGACAATAAAAGACATTACAGAATAACAATAATCACATAAACAACAGATACCAAGAGGAATGAGGGTCTTGCTTGCAAGCTTACAATCTATGAGGAAATAGGCGAAACAAGAAAGGTGGATGGTAACAATTGCTTTCATTGTTCTGACCAGCCATAATGTAAGAAATCGGGTGTTCATGTAATGCTGCATGAACCGGTTACCAACCAGTATGTGTAAAAGTACAGACACAGAAGGCTATTGAATGCATAAAGCGTGTGAGAACAAGATACAAGGATCATGATTATGGAGACAATTTTGAATGGGCAACACAGGGATAGTTAGATAAGTATGTTGAGGTGGTAGGCAGTTGATATGTTGGAAAGGCTTAGTGAGCAGCAGAGAGCAGTGTCTGAATTCCAGCTTCTCAATGCCCATCAGAGTAACACTCAGCCCCCACATATCACAACTGCCGAGTGGGTGTAGATGGATGGCATTTCTGAGGTTCTTCAAAACTTTGAGTACTGCACCAAGATAGTGAGCGTAGATGACGCTATTGTCAAAGTAACAATCCTGAAGCTCTGTCTATTAAAAGTTTACTGCAGAATCTCAAAGAGGAAGCTTTGAATGCCAAGCAGGTGGCTATGGAGCAAGATTTTACAGTGGCTGATACCACACAGCCCAGCCTCACACAATATTCTCAAGTCACATTGGGTGATGACGAGGAACAGGAGGAGGAGGAGAAGGAGGCAGAACAGGAGTTTTTGGTCTGCGCTACAGAGGGGACTCCAAATCCCAGCTTCATGCCTGTCCAGCATGGATGACCTGAAGAGGAGGAGGAGGCTTTGCATCGAGAGGAGGAGAGGATGGTTAGTGTTCTTCCTGGTGAGGACACTGAACGTTTGACTCTTTGTAGTCTGCCACACATGGCACGAGTTCATGTCCAGATGCCTTTCCCAAGACCCTCGCGTGAAACACATTTTGTCCAACATGAAATAACTGACTGTGCACCTTTCGTGACCCACGGTACAAGGAGAAATTTGCTTCTCTGATGTCAGAGGCAGACGTGCCATTTTCAGTGCATGTATGCCAGAGGGTTGTTGTGGAACACTTACTAAAAAGATTACCCTCAGACAACACTGCTGGCAGAGGTACCTGCTTTTTCACCCACAAGGATTACAGGGGAGGGCTATGCACACCAGGTGCAACTCAGGAAGGGGAGAAATGTCCACCAACTAACACATTTTCATGAGACTGTCACATCAGCTAGGGCTATCTGTGGGTGTAACTATGACAAGGAGGTAGAAGTTGACCAAGATGGTGAAGGAGTACTTAAGTGACCATACCAACGTCCTTCCTTATTCTTCAGCGCCCTTTACCTATTGGGTGTCTAAGCTCCACATTTGGCCTGACATCTCCTTCTACACCTTGGAGGTGGTGCCATGCCCTGCTGCAAGTGTGTTGTCTGAGCGGGTTTTTAGTTTGGTTGGTGCAATCATAACAGATAGGCGCACATGCCTGTCAATGGAAAATGCATACAGGCTGACTTCTAAAACTGAACAAGGGCTGGATTTCCAGTGACTTTGTAATCCCTACGGATGACAGCAACGTAATGTAAAAGCAGACCACGTTTTGTTTGGGAAGTAGTCTTAACATCTATCCCTTACCATCCAAACCCATTTTGTTCATGAAATCACGTCTTCCGCCTCCTGCTTCTGCAAAAACTACTTAGTGGTCATGTATGTGGGTCGCCCTCCCAGGGCTGCGGGGCACTCGGTACCGGGCCGGTGTCAGCGGGATGTGTCACAGCGGCGGTGACCCAGGCCGTGGCCCTGGGCGCCCAAGTAATGGGGGAAATTTGTATTGTAGTTAGTTTGAATGAATAGTTCGTGACGCCACCTGTGGTGTTCGGCAAGTGAGGTGTTAAGCCGACGCTGCTTGCAGATCCTCTGGGGCTGGTGGTGTGTGGCAACCAAGATGGTGAAGCTCCCCACAGGTGGAGCTGTAGCCCCAGGGCAGTGTAGATGTAATGGATGAGGAGAAGCGCAGGCAGTATAGGAGCTGGTACCCAGATGTAGTAGTTCTGAGGATGTAGGCGCGATAATGAATGGAGGACATCGGGGCTTGTAGTTCCAAAGCTTTACTCACAGTCTGTAGTGCACACAGGTGCCTGCCTCTGGGCCGTGTCCTCCGGGTCAGAGACGCAGTCAACCTCCAGGCAAGATGGTAGGCTCCCCTCCAACACTCCGCCAACATGTACCTTTCTGAACGTCTCCTCTATAGCACCTTAAAGTGTGAAGATCTCCTAGTACTGAGTTACACTGGAGTTCCTCTCATCAGATGTTCCCAAGAACTCTCCTTGTATGGCAGACAGCTGTAGCCTACTTCGGGGACTCCCTTCTCCTGAGTCCCGGCTCTCTATCCAAATGCTGTTTTGCCCCAAGTCTTAGATGGGAGTAGTGCATTTACAGCCAACTACTCCACCGGTGTCTGCTGCAGAACCGTAAGTGTCCATACAACCTCGGGGACCGGGCCCTGGCCTTGCGCTTAGAACCTATAGGCAGGGTGCTTCCTTCCAACCCACGTCCTCTCTGTTTTATTCTCCTTCGTTCCGTACTACTCTCTCTCTTTCTTATGGATGCTTAGGTTACAGATCAGTGTCCTTCTTCCTTCCTTCCTTTCCCATGCCAGCTGGCTCAGGTCACTGAGGCAGCTGCAGCACTCCTTCCTCCATCCCTTCTTCCAGGGATCCCCACTTCTCTCCGAGTGGCTTCCTTCTCCTTCCTTCCTTCTTCCTTCCTTCTTTCCTAGGGGACTGCTCTCGCAGACTGCCCCCGCGGACTGACCTCTAATTCTAAACCTTCCCAGTCTTTTATCTATTCTAACTCCACCCACCTCCCAGCACGTCCAGTGTTCCAAGCAGGGAACCACCAAAGGTGCTCTGCTACTCTCTAAGCACTGAGCCGCAATGTGTTTGGGCAGAACTACCCTGGTGTGTGGGGTGCGAGTGTCGGAGCATGGAAAGGAGTTCCCACCTTACCTGGATGGTGGGGCACTACACCTTAGGAGGTGCAGTACCTCTGTGGCGACTGAGCCTCAGGGGCGCCACATATGTATATATCCCACGTGGCTAATGTTTTGTACTTTGTGAAAACTTGGCACATTGTGCAATGGTGAAACTTATACTCCCTATTGATTCCGTTGCTCATCACTAAATAATACATCTTTAAGATTTTGGAACTGTTATGTTATGGCTCTCCCGGTTAGTTGTATTTGTTAAGCCATAGGTCTGGTTTAACAGCTTGAACCAGAAGCGTTTGTCAGCAAAAGACTGTGCAGCTGCAGAAGTTGGACAGCAGACCTGGATTAAATTGGCACCTGGAGCGGTATGGAATAGTGGGACTGGAAATTCAGTTAGTACTTTCATACAGCTGAGCCGAGTGTTCAGACTGGCATCTTGGAACATCAGAATGAAGTATATAAATGCCAAATGTGTGGACAGCACATTAGAACAGCAGACTGGAGTATGTAGACAGTACCTTGATGAAGCAGTGCTGAGTGTGCAGTACGCACCTTGAAACAGCAGAGCTGGGTGAACTGAGATTAGTTAGCAAGTCTTCTTTGGTGGATATGTGGATATGTACTGTAGAAGAGTCCAGTAAAATAACAGAACTGGGTTTGAATAGTTGCTTATGAGACATTGTAGACAGAGTATCAGCGTATCCCATGTGATGCTGCGGAATATGTTGGCGCTATATAAATAAAGATTATTATTTATTATTATTATTATGTATAGAGAAGAGTCTCATTGTATTCTATGTGATGTATACAGCAGAGTCCTGTGTGATGTATATGGGTCGCCCTCGTCCCAGGGCTGTGGGGTACTCAGTACCGGGCCGGTGTCAGGGGGATGTGGTGTCACAGCAGCGGCGACCCGGTCCGTGGCCCTGGGCGCCCAATATCAATGGCGGATGATGTTTGAAATGTAGTTTATATGGAAAGTTTGTGACGCCACCTGTGGTGTTTGGCAAGTGAGGTGTTAGCCAACGCTGCGTGCAGATCCTCTGGGGCTGATGGTGTGTTGCAGCTTAGATGGTGTAGCTCCCCACAGGTGAAGCTGTAACCCCAGGGCAGTGTATGGGCAACGGATGAGGAGAGGCACAGAAGGGTATAGATGCTGGTGCCCAGATGTAGCTGTGCTGAAGGTGTTAGCGACGAATGAATGGAGGACACCAGAGCTTGCAGTTTCAAAGTTTTACTCACAGTTCGTGGTACACACTGGTGCCTGCCTCTGTGCCGTGTACTCCGGGGTAGAGACTCAATCAACCTCCCCGGGCAAGTCAGGGCTCTCCTCTCCAACACTCCGCCAACATGTGCCTTTCCTGAACGACTCCTCTATTGCGCCTTTTAGTGTGAAGAGCTCCAGTACAGTGGTTCTCTGAAGTTCCTCCTGTCAGATGATCCTAACAACTCTACTTGTATGACAGACAGCTGTAGCCTGATCAGGGACCTCCTGGATCCCGGCTCTCTATCCGTGTTACTGTTGTGTCCCAAGTCTTTGATGGGAGTAGTGCATTTACAGCCAACTACTCCACCGGTGTCTGCTGCAGAACCATAAGTGTCCATACAACCTCGGGGACCGGGCCCAGCCTTGCGCTTAGAACCTATAGGCAGGGTTCCTCTTCCAACCCACAGCTCCTCTCTGTTCTCCTACTCCTTCGTTCCGCGCTGTTCCTTCTCTCTCTTATGGAAGCTTAGGCTGCAGTTCTACGTCTCTCCACCTTTCTTACTTTCCCGTGCCAGCTGGCACAGGTCACTAAGGCAGCTGCAGCACTCCTTCCTCCATCCCTTCTTCCAGGGATCCCCCACTCCTCACTGAGTGGCTTCCCACTCCGCCGACCTTCTGTCAGACTGAAACTGTAATTCTAAACTTTCCCATTCTTTTATATGAATCTCAACTCCACTCACCTCCCAGCACATCTTGTGTTACGAAGCAAGGAATCACCAGAGGTGCTCTGCTACCCTCTAAGCATGAGCTGCGAATGTGATCAGTGCTGAACTATCCTGTGTGTAGGATGCAGGTGTTGGAGTCAGGGCCGGACTGGGACTAAAATTCAGCCCTGGCATTTGAAGTTACACAGGCCCACTAGTCACATGGTGACTATATAATATCTTTGTACACTTGTAGTTTACAAGAAGTGAGAGGAGATTAACACGACTATATAACATGTAGTCAGAGCTGTGCCCAGTATTTCAGCTCAGTCCTATTTATTGCTTTTAGGTACAGTACTCCTCCCAAATCTCTGTCCCCTTTTGTATGCATGATTACAGAATTCCTGGCTGAACTGCTCTCTATTGGGCAACCAGACCCCTTGGTCATAGCCGCCCCTATCATACCTCCCAACTTTTGAAGAAGGGAAAGATGGACAAAGACTGTGGCGCGCGCAGTGCGCCGCTGCAAATTTTGGCCACGCCCAGCCACACCCATTTCACAACTAGTCACACCCATGTCCACACCTAATCGCACCCATTTAGCACTGCTGATCACACTGACTGGTACTGAGGGCACAGTGGCTGGCATTATGGGCACATTGACTGGCACTAAGGAAGAGAGAAAACAGAGAGAGAAAAAAGAAAACAGAGAGAGCGAGAAAGAAAGGGGAAAGAAAGAAAGAACAGTGAGAGACAAAGAAAGAACAGTGAGAGACAGAGAAAGAACAGAGAGAGAAAGAAAGAGGGGAAAGAAAGAAAGAACAGAGAGAGACAGAGAAAGAACAGAGAGAGAAAGAAAGAAGTAAAGAAAAGAAAGAAAGAACAGAGAGAAAGAGAGGAAAGAAAAAGAAAGAAAGAGGGGAAGAAAGAACAGAGAGAGAAAAAAGAAAGATTAGAGAGAGAGAGAGAAAGAAAGAACAGAGAGAAAGAAAATGAGGGAAAGACAGAACAGAGAATGAAAGAACAGAGAAAGAAAGAAAAAGAGAGAAAGAAATAAAGAAAGATTCTACAAAGATACTATAGCAGCCCGGCTCCCATTGTAGTGCCCACCTGAGCCTCCCGGTGCAGGACCTATCATGATCCGCTCACATGGCCGGCATTCCCGATTCCAAGGCGATCCTGCTGTCTGCGCTGTCGGAGGAGGACACGGTGATGGATCTGAAGCATTCCTGGTTCCGTCACAATCTCCTTAAGAAATTATCTCATTTCCGGTCAGCTTCCAGCATATCACTTCAGGTGGAACGTCATGTGTGTGTTTTAAAATGCTCCTCGGGGCTCCGCCATGTACTCCTGTGTCCGTGGGAAAAGCACGCTTTGTATGCTTTGTACACACTTGGCTCCGCTCCGTACATCCCGTACACATATGGCTCCACTCCGTACACACACGGCTCCACTCCGTCCACCTCGTACACGCGTGGCTCCTCTCCGTACACCTCGTTCACGCGTGGCTCCGCTCCGTCCACCTCGTACACACGGCTCCTCTCCGTACACCTCGTACACACGGCTCCTCTCCGTACACGCGCGGCTCCACCTCGTACACACACACGGCTCTGCTCCGTACACCTCGTACACACGGCTCCTCTCCGTACACCTCGTACACGCGTGGCTCCGCTACGTACACCTCATACACACGGCTCTGCTCCGTACACCTCGTACACACGGCTCCTCTCCGTACACCTCGTACACACGGCTCCTCTCCGTACACCTCATACACACGGCTCCTCTCCGTACACCTCATACACACGGCTCCTCTCCGTACACCTCGTACACACGCGGCTCCTCTCCGTACACCTCGTACACACGCGGCTCCGCTCCGTACACCTCGTACACACGCGGCTCCGCTCCGTACACCTCGTACACCCACGGCTCCTCTCCGTACACCTCGTACACACACGGCTCCGCTCCGTACACCTCGTAAACACACAGCTCTGCTACATCCACACTGTAAATCCTGACCCCACACATACTTACCTCAACCAGCACCATGACAACAGCAAAGCAGAGTCTTGCAGACGGTAGAGGCAAGGCTGAGCGCACAGGACCTGTGATGAGGTCACAGGAGGGGCGGAGTCAGGGGTGACATGATCGGGGGTCTGGACAAAGGCTCCTGATCATGTGACCCCCTGACTCCTCCCCTCATGTGACCTCATCACAGGTCCTGCGAACAGAGCGAGCAGGCAAGCGAGTGCGACGCTGTGAGTGGCTGCGGTCTCATGCTAAGGCGAGGATGGGGTGCGTGGGGGGGGGGTGTGGCGGCTTATCTCTCTGCAGTGCGGGAGGAACTTGAAACTATCACCGCCATGTCCGCAGAGGGCCAGCGGCAGGAGCAACAGTGGCCGCAGCAGCTGGCAAGCGGCCAGATGATCGGGCGCTGACGCCCGCGGCCCACGTGACAGCGGCCCAGCGGGAAAATGCCCGGTTGGTTATATTGCCAATCCGGGCCTGGTTGGAGTGTGGAAAGGAGTTCCCAACTTACCAGGATGGTGGGGCACTACACCTTAGGAGAAGGTGCAGTACCTCTGTGGCGACTGAGCCTCAGGGGCGCCACATATACAGCAGTCTCAGTGTATCCTATGTAAGGTATACAGTACTCTCAGTGTATCCTGAGTGATGTATAAAGCAGTGTAGGTGTATCCTGAGTGATATATACAGCAGTCTCAGTGTATCCTATGTGATATTTACAGTATTCTCAGTGTAACCTATGTGATCTATACAGCAGCCTCAGTATATGCTATGTCAGGGGTCTCAAACTCGGCAGAGTAAATGGGCCGCACGTAAAAAAAATTTAAGCTGGCAAGCCGCATTCCTTTCAAACTTAATACAGCCACAATTGATAGCGGGTAGCTAAGGGGTTAAACAGCCGCGATCGGTGCTAATACCGATCGTGGCCATTCAAATAGGTTGTCAGCTGTGATGTAAAGCTTACCTCAGCGGATGATAGTGTCCGCCCTGCTTGTAAACCGGCGCTATCATCTCTCTGTACACGCACAGCCACAGTCAACTGCAAAATCCAGTAATGGGGGGAAAGTCACGCCTCCGCTCTCTGCGCGCTGTTGTGATGTCATTACAAGCGCCAGAGGGATGTCATCACGCAGGGCCACAGCCACTACAGAGCGGCGCACTCCTCCTCTCTCCTAGAGTGAGCAGTTGCATAACTACAGAGTTACGGGCCCTGGTGCGAACTTTCAAATGGGGGCCCCCCATGCCAAAATACACGCACATCTCCGCTCAGTACACCTCGTACAAGCACATCTCCTCTCCGTCCACCTCGTACAAACGCGGCTCTGCTCCGCACACTTCGTACACACGCGGCTCCGCTCCGCACACTTCGTACACACACGGCTCCTCTCCGTCCACCTCGTACACACGTGGCTCCGATCCATACTCCTCATACACACGTGGCTCTGCACACCTCATACACACATGACTCCTCTCCGCACTCCTCGTACACACGCGGCTCCGCTCCGTACTCCTCGTACACACACGGCTCCGCTCCGTACTCCTCGTACACACACGGCTCCGCTCCTTACTCCTCGTACACACACGGCTCCGCTCCGTACTCCTCGTACGCACGTGGCTCTACACACCCCATACACACACGGCTCCACTCCGTACACCTCATACACACGGCTCCTCTCCGTACACCTCATACACACACGGCTCCGCTCCATATACCTCGTACACACGGCTCCGCTCCGTACACTTCGTACACACGCGGCTCTGCTCCGCACACCTCGTACACACGCGGCTCCACTCCGTACACCTCGTACAAACGCGGCTCTGCTCTTTACACCTCGTACACACGCGGCTCTGCTCCGTACACCTCGTACACACGGCTCTGCTACATCCACACTGTAAAGCCCTCCTGACTAGTGTTGAGCATTCCGATACCGCAAGTATCGGGTATCGGCCGATATTCACTGTATCGGAATTCCGATACTTAGTTCCGATACTTTTTTCATATCGAATACCGGAATCGGAAGTTCCCATAATGCTAGGAGCCCGCTCGATTTGATTCAGCCAATGGGGATCCTCAGAAGTGTGGGCACATCCTGTTAGGCATGTAGGCATGTTAACTACTGGCATGGCTGTGATTGGCTGCTGAAATGATGTCATGATGCACTATAAAAACCGCTGCAGCCGCCATTTCTGGTCACTCTGCTGTGAATTCAGTTAGGGACAGGCTGCTGTTGAAGACTGTGAGGGACAGTTAGAAATAGCGATCATCAAACATATAATTGCTCTACCCAGGCTACATAATCCACCACTGTAGCATTTTTGTAGCCCAGCAGCGCAGTGCAGACCCACGCTGTGTAGTGTGTTCTGCAGGCACGTCTGCTTGTAGGCCGCCCAGCGTGTGTCTCTGCCTCATACACATTTTTCTTTTATTGCTGCTTTTTTTTTCTCCTCTATAGTGTGCTTCCATACGTATCCATATACGTTGGTTGCAAACACTAAAGGAGTGGACAGCGGAGCCTTTCAGCAGCCTTTCAGTGCTATAGCCCATTTCTCTGCACTGTTTTTGGCTGTCTGATAGGTCTCTCTGTGTGTGAGTGCAGCTCACGTTGCAGTGTGTTCTACAGCCACCGCTAGCTGTAGTCCACTCAGCGTGCGTCACTGCCTCATACATAGTCCTTTTTTTGCAGCTAATTTAGCCAGATTTTTGCTCCTATATTAGTGTGCTTCCAACCGCATCCATTGTCATTGGTTGGTTGCAAACACTATATAGGATTAGATAGAGGAGCCTTTTTGCTGGCTTGTGCCCTTCAGGGCCAGCCACACTAGTATCACCCTATTTTTTGGAGCCTCATCAATTGCATTGTAGGTTAGCTTCCTGCATTGTAATCGCTCCAAAAAGTTTGTGATACTATAGCTTTCAAACTTTGGTCACATCCTTTTCTTTCCCCCCCCCCAAAAAAAAAGGAAATAAAGTTCACCAAACACTCCACTTTACAGTTGTGTAGGCCACATTAGATCATATAAAAGTGTAGTACACACACTCTTAGCCAAATTAGTGTTTCTTATACTGGTTAGCAGGTGTTCAGGAATAAGAACACTAAGCCACCCCTTTTTTACTTTTCTGTCTATCTTTATCAGTCTACCAAGATGAAGAAGGCAGGGAGTAAGGCACGTGGTCGTGGCCGTGGAGTTTCAGCAGGGAGAGGACGGGGGGGATTCAGCAGGGAGCAGGGTGGATTGATTTAAATCACGCCGATTTAAATCATGATTTAAATCACGATTTAAATCAAAAGATTTTTTTCTATTTAAATCGGATCGATTTAAATCATGATTTTAATCATGATTTAAATCACTGATTTAAATCAAAAGGCTTTTTTTTAATATAAATCACGATTAAAATGAGAAGTGAGAGCAGTGTGCATGTGCGCCCATAGTTACACGGACGAAACTAGGGGCAACGATCTAACGCCAGGGTGAGGGGGGGACCCCAAAGTAAGTAAAAATCTTTTTTGTTTTACTATATGGCAATAGGTAGGTGTTTAAAAGCAGCATGTCTTAATTGTATAAACTATGAATAGCCTCCACATTTTGTTCATACTGCCCCTTTAATTCCACACTTCTAGCTTGGTTTCAGTTTTGGTTTAGTTTCTTTTTCCCTGCATTCAGTTGACATGCCCAAACTTGTTGGATAGTCAGCAGTACTTGGCTCAGGCTGTAGTAACATCAGCAGTGCTTGGCTCAGGCTGTAGTAACAATCAAACTTCATAAGTGATCTGTGTGAGCCATGGCAGCAGGTCGTAAGAGAGACCCTATTTGGGTTCATTTTGTTGAGATGCCAGCAGCAGATCTTGGAAAGAAAGGTGCAAGAGCAAAGTGCAAATACTGTCAAAAGGATATCCAAGGACTTGTTTGCCGTTTGAAATCACATTATGAAAACTGCAACCAGAAGGGAAATGAAGATGTTGATAGTGATACAACTAATGTCAATGAACCCCCACAGCTTCTTATGCACCAGGAGCCTAGTACTAGTGGTAAGTCTGGCAATTAATTTACAACCTATTTTTTTAACAGACATTTTACTGGGATGGTTAAAGTCTATGAAAAGAAAAATGATTTAAATCAAAAAAATCTGATTTAAATCAAAAAAATCTGATTTTTTTGATTTTTTTAAAAAAATCAAGATTTTTATCCACCCTGGCAGGGAGAGGACGTGGGGATTCGGTGTCTGCTGCGGCCACCAGTGACCCGGCATCCCCCACTTTTACCAGGCAACAGTCCTTCATGCGCAGCTTTGTAGGACCTCGCCGTACCCCACTGCTGCGTGACGAACAAATTGAAGCCGTTGTCGGATGGATGGCAGCTAACGCATCCACTTCAATGACTTCCGCATCCTCCCAAGGCCAGAGCACTGAAGAGCAACCATCTGTCTCTTCACCACCTGCCAAATTGCCCAGGCAGTCTGAGAGCCCTGGACAGGAGCCATCTCAATCTTTACTTCTGTTCTCAGAATCTGTTGGCTTGGAAAGAGGTGGCCAGCCAAGCAGCATTCTAGAGCGTGAAGAAGAGGGAGTATGCAGTGATGCGCAACTGCTTTGTCCCTCTGAATCTGAAGAGGCGGGTGGGCCAGTGCCTATTGTCAGCACACCTCAGTGCTCATCTGATGATGATGAGACTCAGTTGCCAATTTCTGGTGCGTACGGTGCTGGCGAGACAACCCAGGACCAGCCGGGGCTTGAAGAGGGGAGTGGAGATGATGAGGTCCCTGACCCATCATGGCGTAAGCCACAGGAAGGTGGTGGGAGCAGCTCTGAGGAAGAGATTCCCCGAACGGCCAAAAGAGGAGGGAGAGGGCGGGGGCAGACTTGGTTGCCTGTAGCCTCCACTTTGGCACCCGTGAGAAGCAATCCTCTTCCAAAACACAAAACGGGCGCTCCCAGGACTTGCAGTGCGTGGTCTTTTTTTGACACAGTTGCAGATGACATTTGCTTTGTCAAATGCAAGCTGTGTCATCAGAAAGTGAAACGAGGGAAAAATGTGAGCAACCTCAATACCACAAATATGTGGAAACATGTGCATACCAAGCACGAGGTGGAGTTACACAGACACACTGAAGATGTAGGCCAACCTTCAGCAGCACCTACCACCTCTTCAGCTTGTGTTGGGGCCTATTCCTCCAGCTCACACACAGCTGGTTCGGTTTCCTCACTGGAACGCCATGGAAGAACCACTGCCATTGTTGTCCAGAGACCCAGTGAAATTCCACCCACTGAACCACGTTCGCAGTCATCAGCACACTCCCAGGCCACTCACCAGCAATCGGTAGCACAGGCATGGGAGAAAAAGCGGCCATACTCGGCAAACCATCCCCGAGCACTGGCTCTGAATGCCGGCATTGCCAAACTACTGGCCCTTGAGATGCTGTCATTCAGGCTGGTGGAGACTGACACCTTCCGGAACTTTATGTCATTGGCAGTTCCACAATACAATGTGCCCAGCCACTTTTATTTCAGCAGGCAAGCCGTCCCTGCCCTGCAAAATCATGTGGAGGGAAAAATTAAAAATGCGCTACTAAACGCCGTCAGTAGCAAGGTCCACCTGACCACCGAGGCGTGGACCAGTAGCCATGGACAGGGACGATACCTTTCCCTCACTGCCCATTGGGTCAATGTTGTGGAGCCGGGTACAGATCTGGAGAGTGGCTCTGTACGTATTCTGCCAACTCCAAGGATTGCAGGAATGCAGTCTGTACATATTGAGTCCTCCTCCTACTCTAGTTCCTCGGAATCAGCACTGCATGAGCCTGTTAGGCCAGATATGAGCACAGGTGTGGCCAAACGTCAACAGGCCGTCCTTAGATTAATTTCTTTGGGGAATCGGAGCCACACAGCACAGGAGCTCTGGAATGCCATCAAGCAGGAGAGCGATGTGTGGTTTGTGCCAGCGAATCTCCAGCCAGGTTTGGTAGTGAGTGACAATGGCCGAAATCTAGTGGCATCTCTGGGCCTAGGCAACCTCACTCACATACCATGTCTGGCACACGTGCTCAATTTGGTCGTGCAGAGCTTTCTGAGGGACTATCCGGATCTTGATGCACTGCTGCACAAGGTTCGCCTAGAGTGTGCTCACTTGCGGCGTTCCAGCATGGCAAGATCGCGCATTGCATCTCTGCAACGCCGATTCCGCCTGCCAGAATATCGCATCATATGTGACCTCCCCACCAGGTGGAATTTAACGTTACATATGTTGGAGCGGTTGTGTGAGCAGCAGGCAGCAGTAATGGAGTACCAGCTGCATCAGGCGCAAACAAGTCGCACTGTGCGCCGGACACACTTCACCACCACTGAGTGGGCCACTATGAGGGACATCTGCCAAGTTTTGCGTGCCTTCGATGACTCTACGCGGATGGCCAGTGCAGATGATGCAATAATCAGCATGACTGTCCCCCTCATCTGTCTGCTTCAAAAAACCTTACAAGCACTAAGTGAGGAGGTTTTTGAAGAGGTCGAGGATGAGCAGTCAGAAATGCCATCTGCTTCTGGCAAGTCTGCGCAACGTGCTTCCACACAAAGGCCCAGGCAGGGGACACTTAGTGAGGAGGATGACGAGGAGTCAATGGAGGAGGAGGAACACATCTCTCCAGAGGAGGGAGGTACACAAGGCTCTAGTAGTCTTTGTGTACAGCGAGGGTGGGGTGATGCTGAGCAGGCAGAGATGCTGCCTCAAGCTGGGGACAGTGTTTCCGGTCCAGTTGGCAGTCTGCAGCACATGGTAGATTTCATGCTGCAGTGCTTGTTAAATGACCGCCGCATCGCCAACATTCTCCACACGGCTGATTATTGGGTGTACACCCTCCTAGATCCTCGCTACCGGGACAACTTACAAAGCCTCATACCACAGTTGAACCGGGAGCGAAAAATGCGGGAGTACCAAGAAACACTTGTGCAGGCCATCATGTTCTCCATTCCCCCCGCAAGTGTTGCTGGTAGTGCTTTTCAAAGCAGCCATGTGGGTAGAGGCAGTGGAGGAAGCTCTGCACAAAGAGGTAGCAGAGGCAGTGCCGCAGGACAAGGCAAGGCCAGTATGGCCCAAATGTGGAAAAGTTTTGTGGGACCGCCACAAACGGCTACACCATCACAGACGGCTCCAGTCAGCAGGAGGCAACGTTTCCGTCAGATGGTGACAGACTACTTGTCTTGCCCTGTTAGTGTACTCCCAGACGGCTCTTCCCCGTTCAAGTATTGGGTCTCTAAGCTGGATACATGGCCAGAGCTTAGCCAGTATGCATTGGAGGTGCTGGCTTGCCCTGCTGCCAGTGTATTATCGGAACGTGTCTTTAGAGCTGCAGGTGTTGTGGTATCAGACCGTCGCACGCGACTATCGGCCGATAATGTTGACCGGCTTACTTTTCTGAAAATGAACAAGGCCTGGATCTCACCTGAATTTGCCAGTCCTCTTCCAGAATAAATAATTGGCTGGCAACAGGATCCAGGTCTCCTGTTGTGTTCATGTTTCTATGACCTGAACTTTATTTCCTGGGCTACAGCAACGCCCGTTGTTGCTCAGAAGTGCTGTCCACACAGACAAAACACTCGCTCATGTGTAAGTGGGGTTCGGTAACGTCAGCTGATCCCCTGCTGTGTGTATGGCAAAGTGTCCTGCTCCCTCCACAGTCAAACAACCTCAGATTTACACCAGGCTCTAAGTAGGCCTCGGCCTACTACCCGATTTTCCCTGGGCTCCGACACCGCCAGTTGTTGCTCAGAAGTGCTGTCCGCACAGACAAAACACTCGCTCATGTGTAAGTGGGGTTCGGTAACGTCAGCTGATCCCCTGCTGTGTGGAGGGCAAAGTGCTGCTGCCTCCAAATTGTAACTACTTCAGATTTAAACATTCTCTGACTTGGCCTCTGTCTCCACTCTGTCTCTAGTATTTCCTCTGACCTCCAACACCGCCAGTTCCTGCTCACAGTTGCCGTCCACGCATTCCACACGTGTTCCTGGTGTTCTGTTACGTGAGCAGATCCCCCAATGTGTGTCCGCCACTGTCTCCTGCGCTGTCCACCTTCCCACTGCAAGCGGTGGAAATGTGGACAGAGCAGGAGACAGTGGCAGACACACATCAGGGGCTCTGACGACATTACAGAACCCCAGTAACCCAGGAACACGTGTGGATTGGGCAGACGGCTGCTGTACGCAAAAACTGGCGGTGTTGGTGGTCACGTGAAATCCTGGAAACAGAGTGGAGACAGATGCCTAATTGGAGCACGTTGACAGTCTGTTGTAGTCTACAAACAATCTAAAACTGCCACCAAGTAGGCCTCGGCCTGCACCCTGGTTCTCCCTGGGCTCCAACAATGCTAGTTGGTGCTCAGAAGTGCTGTCCACACAGAAAAAAACACTTGTTCATGTGAAAGTGGGGGTCAGTAACGTCTGCTGATCCCCTGCTGTGTGGAGGGCAAAGTGTCCTGCTCTCTCCAAAGTCAAAATACCTCAGCTTTACACCCGGCTCCTAGTAGGCCTCGGCCTGCACCCTGATTGTCCCTGGGCTCCAACAACGCTAGTTGGTGCTCGGAAGTGCTGTCCACACAGAAAAAAACACTTGTTCATGTGAAAGTGGGGGTCAGTAACGACAGCTGATCCCCTGCTGTGTGGAGGACAAAGTGCTGCTGCCTCCAAATTGTAACTACTTCAGATTTAAACATTCTCTGACTTGGCCTCTGTCTCCACTCTGTCTCTAGTATTTCCCCTGACCTCCAACACCGCCAGTTCCTGCTCACAGTTGCCGTCCACGCATTCCACACGTGTTCCTGTGTTCCTGGTGTTCTGTTACGTGAGCAGATCCCCCAATGTGTGTCCGCCACTGTCTCCTGCGCTGTCCACCTTCCCACTGCAAGCGGTGGAAAGGTGGACAGAGCAGGAGACAGTGGCAGACACACATCAGGGGCTCTGACGACATTACAGAACCCCAGTAACCCAGGAACACGTGTGGATTGGGCAGACGGCTGCTGTACGCATAAACTGGCGGTGTTGGTGGTCACGTGAAATCCTGGAAACAGTGGAGACAGATGCCTAATTGGAGCACGTTGACAGTCTGTTGTAGCCTACAAACAATCTAAAACTGCCACCAAGTAGGCCTCGGCCTGCACCCTGGTTCTCCCTGGGCTCCAACAACGCTAGTTGGTGCTCGGAAGTGCTGTCCACACAGAAAAAAACACTTGTTCATGTGAAAGTGGGGGTCAGTAACGTCAGCTGATCCCCTGCTGTGTGGAGGGCAAAGTGTCCTGCTCTCTCCAAAGTCAAAATACCTCAGCTTTACACCTGGCTCCTAGTAGGCCTCGGCCTGCACCCTGATTGTCCCTGGGCTCCAACAACGCCAGTTGGTGCTCGGAAGTGCTGTCCACACAGAAAAACACACTCGTTCATGTGAAAGTGGGATTCGGTAACGTCGGCTCATCCCCTGCTGTGTGTACGGCAAACTCTCCTGCTGCCTCCAAAGTCAAAATAACTCTGATTTACACCTGGCTCCTAGTAGGCCTCAGCCTGCACCATGATTGTCCCTGGGCTCCAACAACGCCAGTTGGTGCTCGGAAGTGCTGTCCACAGAGAAAAACACATTCGTTCATGTGTAAGTGGGGTTCGGTAACGTCAGCTGATCCCCTGCTGTGTGGAGGGCAAAGTGCTGCTGCCTCCAAATTGTAACTACTTCAGATTTAAACATTCTCTGATTTGGCCTCTGTCTCCACTGTGTCTCTAGTATTTCCCCTGACCTCCAACACCACCAGTTCCTGCTCACAGTTGCCGTCCACGTATTCCACACGTGTTCCTGTATTACTGGGGTTCTGTAACGTCAGCAGATCCCCCAATGTGTGTCCGCCACTGTCTCCTATGCTGTCCACCTTCCCACTGCAAGCGGTGGAAATGTGGACAGAGCAGGAGACAGTGGCAGACACACATCAGGGGCTCTGCTGACATTACAGAACCCCAGTAACCCAGGAACACGTGCGGATTGGGCAGACGGCTGCTGTACGCATAAACTGGCGGTGTTGGTGGTCACGTGAAATCCTGGAAACAGAGTGGAGACAGATGCCTAATTGGAGCACGTTGACAGTCTGTTATAGCCTACAAACAATCAAAAACTGCCACCAAGTAGGCCTCGGCCTGCACCATGATTGTCCCTGGGCTCCAACAACGCCAGTTGGTGCTCGGAAGTGCTGTCCACACAGAAAAACACACTCGCTCATGTGAAAGTGGGGTTCGGTAACGTCAGCTGATCCCCTGCTGTGTGGAGGCCAAACTGCTGCTTCCTCCAAATTCAAACAACGTCTTATTTTAAACTGCCTCCACGTAGGCCTTAGCCTACATAATGACTATCCCTGGGCTCCAACATTGTCAGTTGTTGCTCGGAAGTGCTGTCCACACAGAAAAAAACACTCGTTCATGTGAAAGTGGGGGGTCAGTAACGTCAGCTGATCCCCTGTTCTGTGGAGGGCAAACTGCTGCTGCCTCCAAATTGTAACTATTTCAGATTTAAACATTCTCTGATTTGGCCTCTGTCTCCACTCTGTCTCTAGTATTTCCCCTGACCTCCAACACCGCCAGTTCCTGCTCACAGTTGCCGTCCACGCATTCCACACTTGTTCCTGTGTTCCTGGTGTTCTGTTACGTGAGCAGATCCCCCAATGTGTGTCCGGCACTGTCTCCTGCGCTGTCCACCTTCCCACTGCAAGCTGTGGGAATGTGGACAGAGCAGGAGACAGTGGCAGACACACATCAGGGGATCTGCTGACATTACAGAACCCCAGTAACACAGGAACACGTGTGGATTGGGCAGACGGCTGCTGTACGCATAAACTGGCGGTGTTGGTGGTCACCTGAAATCCTGGAAACAGAGTGGAGACAGATGCCTAATTGGAGCACGTTAACAGTCTGTTGTAGCCTACAAACAATCTAAAACTGCCACCAAGTAGGCCTCGGCCTGCACCATGATTGTTCCTGGGCTCCAACAACGCTAGTTGGTGCTCGGCAGTGTCTTTGGCACGGGTACTCCCTGTTGCCCAGCCTGGTTCCAGCACGCCAGCTGTTTCCGGGTAGTGTCAAGGTCACTATGCCACCAATCCGTTGTCCTGTCGTCTTGCGGCCGGGTTAGCCGACTCTACAGTGCCTGCAGTTTAGGTGACTCCTATGTGGGCTGCAGGAACTGGCACTGAAGGCTGGATCCGTAATGCCAATGGGACATGGACCCCCTGTAGGACTGTGGGTTTCGGTAACTGCGGCCGGCTTGCGGCCTGGCTACTTTGCTGTGAATGGGTACCTTCTGCTACCCATCCGGGTTCCAGCACTGTCTGCTGGTTCTCGCCAGAGCCTTTGGCCTAGGTGCCTCCATCTCGGTATCCGAAGTCCAGCACCGTCAGCTGGTCCTTGGTAGTGCTTTTTAGCACAGGTACCTTCTGCTTAGTAACCGTGGTCCAGCACCGTCAGTTGGTCCTCGGTAGTGCCATTGGCTCTTGTTCCTTCTGCTACCCATCCGGGTGCCAGCACTGTCTGCTGGTTCTCGCCACAGCCTTTGGCCTAGGTGCCTCCATCTCGGTATCCGAGGTCCAGCACCGTCAGCTGGTCCTTGGTAGTGCTTTTTAGTACAGGTACCTTCTGCTTAGTAACCGTGGTCCAGCACCGTCAGTTGGTCCTCGGTAGTGCCATTGGCTCTTGTTCCTTCTGCTACCCATCCGGGTGCCAGCACTGTCTGCTGGTTCTCGCCACAGCCTTTGGCCTAGGTGCCTCCATCTCGGTATCCGAGATCCAGCACCGTCAGCTGGTCCTTGGTAGTGCTTTTTAGCACAGGTACCTTCTGCTTAGGCCTCTTTCACTTCAGTTTTTTGCATCAGTTCAAATCCGCCAAAAAGTCAGAGAAGCGGATCCGTTCTCAACTGATGTGAATGGATGGTACAGGATCCGTTTTCAGACGGATCCTGAAAATGAGGAAATAAAGGAACTGCTGGAGAGAGAGAGAGAGAGAGAATTTTTGTTGTTGTTTTGTCCGGCACCCAGAAAGAAATTCGTGTTAAATGAGTGTCTGGAGGATCTGCCAGAGAAAAAAACGTTGCAAGCTCTGTTTTGAAATCTTTGAGGATGGTGACGGACAGCAACTTTTGGCGGATCCTCAAAAAAAACGGATGCAACGGACAGCAATCCGTCACAATCCGCCATTAATGGAAGTCAATGGGGAAAAAAAAACGATCCTCAAAAGAAAATTGAGGATCCGTTTTTTTCAAAACCTGGCGGATTGTGACTGATTGTAAAAAACTGAAGTGTGAAAGAGGCCTTAGTAACCGTGGTCCAGCACCGTCAGTTGGTCCTCGGTAGTGCCATTGGCTCTTGTTCCTTCTGCTACCCATCCGGGTGCCAGCACTGTCTGCTGGTTCTCGCCAGTTTCTCAGCCTTCTTGTACCTTCTGCTACATTTCCAAGATCAAGCTTTTTGAAATTGTCTTTGGTAATCCTTATTGATCTCCATGACGACGACCCTGATGACGACGACCCTGAAGACCACACCAAAGAAGACCAGAAATATGACCCTAAATAATAAGACCAAGAGGACAAAGAACATGAAGACAACCACCAAGATACAGAACAAAAGACAGAAGAACAAGAAGCAGAAGAAGCAAAAGCAGAAGAACAGAAAGCAGAAGAACATTAAGCATAAGACTAAAAATCAGCATAGAAGAAATCAAAATTATAAGCAGAAGAAGACTAAGCAGTAAATGGGGGTGAGTCCGTTCCTCCTCGTGGTGCCCCTGGAAAATGCCTGCTGCTGCAGGCCAAACTGAACGCGGACAAATCCTGTTGTAAATCTTTAGTGACAGGCAGAACGTAAGGTGTAATCTTATAACTTTTATAGATAAGTACTACAGGAATGCCTGTCACCATAAGAAAATGAAGACAAAGAAGAATAGGAAGAAGATGAAGAAATAGCATATTAAAATTAATAATGGCTGAATAAGAAGAATATGAAGAAAGGAAAAAAAAATTAATGGGAAGAAGATGAAGAAGAAGATGATGAATAAGGTGAAGAAAAAGTTGATGAAAAAAATGCTACTGCTGCGGATCATGAAGGAGAAAGTGTGGGAGAAGTACAAAAGAAGGTGAAGAGCATGGAAGTTGTGAAACATACATATCTGACAAAATACTTTTAGTTAACATAGTCAATATCTTTTTAACTCCGAACGTCTTGAAAAAAAAAATTGGAATTAATGCTATGCCATGTGATTTGAATAAACCACTATGCCTTTAATGTCTCCTCCACCTCCCATAATACAGTCTACATGATTCTTATTTGTTTTCAATTATAAAAAACAAATAAAAAACAAATAAAAAACAAATCTGAACTGAGAATAGTAAGTTAATGTGTATGCACACTGTAAGCGCATATCAACACATGACCATTAACCAGAGAAAACAAAAAGCAAAAACACAAATATCCTGAACTAAAAAGTAAAAAATGTATACTGCAAATAATGCATAAAGGTAATAATAATAAGGGTATTTAGTAAACATAATTTTGATCAAAATAATGTACAAGCCATCCCGCCACGTCACGGCAACCCTTGTGGGACAGTCCCTACTCTAGTATTTAAAACCTTCTCACTTGCCAAGTGGCATGAATGTGAACAAGGGTCGAGCGGCTGAACCACTAGTAACAGTGTAGGCCAGACTGGATGGCTTTCCCAGCTCAGAAAGAGGGCGGTCACACCCATATATGCACTGAATGCACAATGAAATGAATAAAAAACAAATCTGAACTGAGAATAGTAAGTTAATGTGTATGCACACTGTAAGCGCATATCAACACATGACCATTAACCAGAGAAAACAAAAAGCAAAAACACAAATATCCTGAACTAAAAAGTAAAAAATGTATACTGCAAATAATGCATAAAGGTAATAATAATAAGGGTATTTAGTAAACATAATTTTGATCAAAATAATGTACAAGCCATCCCGCCACGTCACGGCAACCCTTGTGGGACAGTCCCTACTCTAGTATTTAAAACCTTCTCACTTGCCAAGTGGCGTGAATGTGAACAAGGGTCGAGCGGCTGAACCACTAGTAACAGTGTAGGCCAGACTGGATGGCTTTCCCAGCTCAGAAAGAGGGCGGTCACACCCATATATGCACTGAATGGTTACGAAATACCCTTATTATTATTACCTTTATGCATTATTTGCAGTATACATTTTTTACTTTTTAGTTCAGGATATTTGTGTTTTTGCTTTTTGTTTTCTCTTGTTTTCAATTATGTAGAATTAGCCAACAAGGAAATAAAGGGCTTTTTTAAATTCCGATACCGGAAGTCCCATTGACTTGAATGGGACTTCCAGTATCGGAATCCGCAATACCCGATATTTTTTTCGTATCGGGCGATACCATCCGATACGATATTTTTGGGTATCGAACGGTATCGCTCAACACTACTCCTGACCCCACACATAAGCCTACCCGCATCCAGCACCATGGCAACTAGCACAGACAGCAGCGTCCTGCATACACTGAGGCCCCTGATCATGTGACCCCTGACTCCTCCCCTCTTGTGACCTCATCCTAGGTCCTGTGCACACAGAACAGCCATAGCGGGCTCCTGAATGCACGCCTTCCACCTGCCTCAGGGAGTGAGACATATGTTGTGCACCGCGGGCCGCAGATGACTGCCTCAGGGGCCGCATGTGGCCCGCGGGCTGCGTGTTTGAAATCTCTGTACTATGTGATGTAAACAGTAGAGTTTTATTGTATCCAGTGTGTTGCAGCTTCAGCATAACTCACTATCCTCTTACATATGTAAGGCTGGTTTCACGTTATCGTCTGTTTGCGCAGTGTTTCATGCGCAGCAATCAGCATCATGTTTCGCTATCTTTAACATGGTGTACGCTGGTGCATGCCTTTGTATCAGTTCGCATGCGTCAGCGTATGCATGCATTGTTTTTCAGTGTGCGTTGGGGTCTGGAGAACGCATCACGTTGGATTTCTGGAAGCGGCAAAAATCCGGCAAATATGCGCAGTCATGCGCATGCGGATGAGTGCATCAAATAAATGCATTACTGTCTATATGCATGCGTTTTCTTAATGAGTTGGTCCAGGAAGTGATTCATCTACCTGATAATTGAGAGCTCTATAGTATAAAAGGAAGTGTGGACACAGCAAGGTCATAACTCTCTGGACGATACCACAACACTGGCTATGTAAGTATAGAACTTTAGAAAATGTCACCCTCCCTCACTGCTGTTTGTACTTTCTATTTTTTTTTGTTTCTGTTTATTTTTAGACGTGTCGCTTGGCGTGGTACAGTAGTTGACTCCTGGTGCAGTGGGTTTCTCCAGTTTGCCTCCTGGTGCTACTTCTTGTTGTGGTGAGGATGTTTGGCGTAGTCGGCAGGATGCAGTCTCCGAGCGCAGACGGCGGTGCGCCTGATCAGAGTGGGGCTGCGGGCTCGACGGATGACGGGGGTCCCCGCTCCAGCATCTCCCTGGGGGCTTTGCTGAGTAACCTGCCCCGGTTTTCTGGCTCCGATACGCTGTTGTGGAGCTGGACAGAACGTATGCGGGGCCTTTTCAGCATGCACCCCATGACCCCGATTTAGAGGCTGAGGTGGCCCTTATGGCGCTAGATGGGGAGGCCCGGAAGTTGGTAATGTTGAGACCCCCGGGGCGTCGTAACACCTTCGCCAGGGTCCTACAGATCCTGGAAGAGTCCCACGGGGATCCAACAGACGTGGGAGAGTTGAGATCCCGGTTGTTCAGTCAGATGCAGGGGAGGGGGAGACCATCACCCAGTATATGAACGCCTTCCAGGAACTACACACCGCCATAGAAAGGAAGGACGGAATAGGAGTAGGGCCCATCGACATTACCCTGCGTGACCTGTTAGTGACTGGACTCCGGGACCCGCTAATCAAGCAGGCATTGCGGGAACAGGTCCGAGTGAACCCACTTTTAGCCTTTTCCAAAGTGGGGAGTCAGGCCCGGGTGCGAGAGCAAGAGCAGGGGATGACGGCTCCTGTGGGGAAGGCCCGGAGCATGGAGTCCTCCGTAAGCGATGTCGAAGAACCTCCATGGATTGAGGAAATGAGACAAGAACTGAAGAGTATCCAGGGCGAGCTGGCCGAAGTGAAGAAAAGAACGGAGCCCGAAGTCCCGAAGAACTGGTCACTAAGTGCCCAATAGTATGGGCCGAAGTTGAGGGTCGTGCTGTGTGGTGCCTACTGGATACGGGGTCGCAGGTGACGACCATGCCGGCAACATACTTCCGGCAGCATTTACCGAAAGCGGCAAGGCCCCAGTGGGGGCCCATGATACGACTAGTGGCAGCAAACCAACTGCCAGTACCTATCTCCGGGGTGGTGTGGCTTCAGATGACATTGTGTGGTAAATCCCTCGGTCGCCGGGGAGTGGTCCTGACTCGAGAGACTAAAGACCGTCTTCCGATCATCTTGGGCATGAATGTACTGCGGGAGTTCAGCAATCTACTCCTCAACGATTCCATGCAGGAGATCCTAAGTTAGTTCTCGCACGGCCCAGGGACAGGTCTTCCAGCGGTTGGTGCGGGAGGTGCTGGGCAAGGTCATTGGGCCAGCGGCACCCCGCTCGTGCTTCCACCGGGGCAGACGGTGGTGGGCTCTGCCGATCCGCGCCCCGATACCCCTGGAGGGCGTGGAGGTGCAGGTGGAACCATGTTACTCAGAGCGCCTGCACCCTGGCATCCTGGTGGCCCGCTCCCTGGCCACAGTGCGGGAGCAGACCGTCTTGGTACGTTGTGTCAACCTGGAAGATCAGGATATCACCCTGAAGCCCCGGGCCGAAATGGCCAAACTAGTAAGGCCATTGGAGGAGCTGCTGCCAGACCCCGCAGTCCAGTTGCGGGTGCAACCCAAAGATCCCTGGGCAGTAATGGTACGAACCCAACAGGTTGCCGCGTCCGCGGCCAAGAAAAAGGTCGAGTCATTCTGGAGAGGATGCGGGCTGAACACTCCAGCCTAGCGCCAGCCCAGCTTCTCCAAGTAGAGACACTCCTTGGGCAATTTTACAGTGTCTTCGCCAGCCACGAAGACAACTTCGGATGTACCATGGCCATCACGCATGGGATCCCCACGGCAGGAGCGGCCCCCATCCGGGAGCGGTATCAGCAAATACCACTGCAGCTATATCAGGAAGTGAAAACTCTATTAGCCCAAATGCTCCGGAAAGGGGTCATACGAGAAAGCCAAAGCCCTTGGGCGGCCCCTATTGTCCTGGTTCGGAAGAAAGATGGCACTCTACGGTTTTGCGTGGATTACCGGAAGTTGAACGCCTGCACCATCAAGGATTCGTATCCACTGCCCCGCATAGAAAAGTCTCTGTCCGCCCTGGGGAACACAACGTACTTTTCGACCCTTGACCTGGCCAGCGGGTACTGGCAAGTGTCGATGTCGGAGGAGGACAGAACCAAGACGGCATTCATCCTTCCCATGGGACTGTTCGAGTTCAATCGGATGCTGTTTGGGCTGGCCAACGCCCCCGGAAATTTTCAGCGGTTGATGGAGCGGTGTCTAGGAGACCTCAACTTTGAAGCCACATTGATATACCTGGACGATATCATTATCTATTCCGCCACATTCGAGGACCACCTGAGGTGGTTGGGGCAGGTGCTCGGCCGGCTGCAGAAGTATGGGTTAAAGGTAAAGCCCCAGAAATTCCACCTGTTCCGCACCCAGATTGAGTACTTGGGGCATACCGTCTCGTCAGATGGCGTTCGACCATCCCTGGAAAAGGTCACTGCAATCCAGGGGTGGCCTACCCCCGAGACGGTGAAGGACGTGCGGGCCTTCTTGGGGTTGGCCGGCTACTACCGTCGGTTCGTGAAGAATTTTGCACGCCGAGCCCTACAAGACCTGCTGAAGGGGGCTCCTGCCGGGGCGAATGGACGGAAGATCCAGTGGCAGCAACCGCAAGAGGATGCGTTTCAAGATCTCAAAGCTGCTCTCTCGGACGCCCCGGTTACTGGCATGTGCGGATTTTTCACAACCGTTCATCCTGCATACCAACGGGAGCCTCCAGGGACTAGGAGCTGTGTTGTTACAGGTGCAGGATGGCTGGGAGAAAGTGATCGCCTATGGGAGGCGGTCGCTAAACGACTCAGAACGTAACCTGGACAATTACAGCTCCTTTAAGCTTGAGCTCCTCGCAGTAGTGTGGGCAATGACGGAGCGATTTGCAGAGTGTCTGGCGGGCTTCGAAGTAGTAGTGCGGACCGATAACAACCCATTAGAACATTTGGAGAATGCCAAACTGGGGGCCATAGAGCAGCGGTGGGTGGCTCGGATGGCCAAATTCAATTATAAGATCATCTACAAACGGAGAGCTGGAAACGTGCACGCCGACGCGCTCTCCAGAATCTGACACACCGCCCCAGGGAGAAACCGAGACGACGAATTAGAAGCAGATGAGACGCCGTTCGCCCTCACCACCGCCGCGCTTACAGTCAACACGCAAGAAGTGCCTCATCCGGGACTCCTAGGAGGGATGCTGGGACAACCCCGCGACAACTGGATCCAGCAGCAACAAGAAGATACAGAAATTGGACTCCTGCGCCGATGGGTGGCCACCGGTAAATTGCCCACGGGCTCGCAGAAACAGACTTTGACCCAAGATATGTTGCTGATGCTGCGCCAGTGGGAAAAACTAGTCATCAAAAAGAGACTTTTATATCGAAAGGCCATGTCACAAACCACGTCAGCTACGATATGGCAGGTGATTGTGCCCGGAGCCCATCTCAACCAACTGGCCCGGGAAGCCCATGAAAAGGGGGCTCACTTTGGTGCTCAAAAGATTTTACAGTGGTTGCAGCAGATAGTGTACCACCCACGCTTGCACGCTGCCGTAGAAGAAGCTTGTTGAACCTGCCGCCCGTTCGAGCTCACTAAACCCCCTGCGCAGCGAGCCCCGGTGCAAACGATTGTAACATCAGCCCCTCTGGAGCTTCTTACGTGGATTATCTGACCATAGGTCCTGCCTATCGGGGCTATGAACATTGTCTCGTTATGGTGGACCATTTCATCAAGTTCGCCGTGGTCACCCCCACCCGAGACCAAACAGCAGAGTCGTCCGCTTATGCGATTTGTAAGAACTTTATTCAAGTGTACGGCTGTCCACAATGAATACATTCGGACCAAGGAGCGTGCTTCCTAGGAAAAGTCATGGAAGAGCTACACCATCTTTACGGTATCGATAAATCGCGGACTACGCCATACCACCCGCAGGGAAATGGAGCCTGCGAGCGATTCAATCGTATGCTAATCCAAATGCTGCACACCCTGGAGAGCTAGTGTGGGTATATAACAATCGGGTGCATCGAGTGACTGGTTACACCCCCTACTCATTACTGTTCGGAAGAGAAGGCAAAGGAATTACGGAGGTGGAATTGAACCCGGAGGAACCACAACCCTTGACCGAGGTATCCTCGTGGGTCCGAAACCACCGGCATCGGCTGCAGACCCTCCACCGTATCGTCCATACGAAACTCCAGAATCTAGAACACCAAGGGGGAGCACTGCCCCCACCCATTGACTTTCAAGCTGGGGATCGGGTACTCGTACTTGATCAACGCCCCCAAAACAAGTTAGAACCCTGGTGGGAGGTGGACCCGTACCGAGTGTTGCGCCGAATAAGCCCCGACGGGCCTGTGTATGAAATACCATCTGAAGGAAATAACGCACCTCTCACTCGGGTTGTGCACTGTAACATATTACGACCATGTACGTCTACCGATCCCCCGTGGCCCAAACCGACCCCCCCAGGTCCCTGACCCCCTGCCTACGGTCTGGGACCTGGATGACGAAGAGGACTTCCCCGTCACATCTGCGGGGCGCCCCAGTAGTGGCACTACAGTAGACCCGGAAATCCCACCAGAACCAACTAGTCGACCACCCTCCACCACCCCAGAAGACTCCACTACACCCGAGCTTCGACGCTCTGAGCGGTCAACAGCTGGAAAACCCCCTGAACGTTACGAACAGGACCAGTTCGTATGGCGACAAGGACTGTCGTCTCAAAAGACTAACCCAAGTCTACAAAAACCCTCGCCCGAGGACTGACGAGCATACAGGGCGGGGGAGTGTGGGAGGAACGGCCCCCATCGAGTGTCGGGCCGGAACCAAAGGAGCCGTCATCTGGGTTCCGGGGGAACCCTTCCCCGGGGGACAGAATTCGGGCACGGACCGTTCTGACAGACAGATGGGCTGGGGGCGGGACCAGTATAAAGGAGGCGGGGAATTCCCCGGGCGATGAGTCAGCAGACCGGGACAGAGACTGCAGTAGAGCGTGGGAGCGACTGGAAGCTAGAGCGACCCACCAGGATTCCAGAGGGACGGTGCCAAGGCGACCGGTCGAGACTTGCTGCCCTGCTCCAGCCCGCGGCCACTGCGGCCTCAGTTCAACCCGCGGCCGCTGCCGCCTCCTCTCAGCCCGCGGCTGTAGCCTACCCGCGGTCACCTGCGGCCGCTGCCGCCTCCCCTCAGCCTGTGACTGCGGTCTGTTCCCCGCCACCCGCAGCCGCCCCACTCTCGCCCGTGGACGCGGCAAGTACTGTGCCATCGGCGGCCACCCCTGTCCCGCTCCGGTCCGCAGCAGAGGCCGGGCCTCTGCTGACCGGACTCCCCATCATAGCCGCTAGCTGCGCAGGTGGCCTGTCATTTGCCACCACCCATCGCTACCGCTTGCCCCAGTCCAGGGCCTGCGGCCCACCCGTCCAAGGACTCCGCCGGGGCCTGTCTGGCTCCAATGTCACCAGCGTGCCGAAGGGTGCGAAGACTCCGTCAACGCCTCAGCAACTGGGCCCAGCAACTACTACGCCGACAGACCACCAACCCGAACGGCGAGGGACGTCTGGACAGCTAAGTTGACTTTACAATTAAGGACCCGTAGTCGGCCATACCGCTGCCCTATAGTGACCGGCTATTGCCGGAAGTAGTCGTGTTCTACCCATTTGTGTTTGCTTGTCTAGAGCCCCTGCGAGGGCAACCTGTGTTACCTCTGTTGGTGATCAGGCCATGACTGAGGAAAGTTTCCTCTAGTCTTATAAATGTTATTTTAGAAAGCACCAAATTGTCTCGCGTCGCGACTCGTCACTGCATCCTGCGTACCTGCAAATACCACAAGGACAAGACTCTCTATGTAAGTATAGAAGCTTTGGAAATGTCTGTCTCTCTGAATGCTTTTTCTGTTCCTTGTAGACAGGCCGATTCTCTCTGGCGCAGTAGGTGTCTCCTGGTGCAGCGGTTTTCCTGTGGTTGTCTCCTGGTACTGTGGTTGGCTCCTGTTGCTGCCGTCTGTCCCTGGCCTGTGCTGACTGCTGTGGTGTTGGACTACTGCCTGTAATGTAAGTATTGCTGTCCTTTTTTTTGGTCTACATTGTTTTTTGATCTTTACAAGTCTAATTTTTTTTCTTGTTTTTTTTCTGTAGTGTTTCACTTGGCTGCTGCCTGCTCTTCAACCATGTGCTCAACTGAAGAACAGACTTCTTCCCAGGGTGGACCGGACAAAGATTATGTAATCACATTCGCTTTACTGATTGGTATGTATTGACTGGCAATACTCCACGTGTTAAATCATTTAATTTCTTTACAGGTACCTGGCAGTGATGAAAAGCAGGAGCAGTGTAGTGGAGAGGAATCTTCCCAGGGTCGTCAGGCTCATGTGTCTCAGGAGGAAAGACAGGGTGTAAGTATTTGTTTCATCAGAGTTGTAATACAATTTTTTCAGTTTTACTTAAAATTCTTTTTTTCTACTTTATAGGTTTCACAACGGGAAGAAGCCACGCTGGATATAGATAACGAACAACTCATCCACCTAGTGCAAGAGCGAGTACCGTTGTGGGACACCCATGACCATCTGCACTCCGACAAGGTGGTCATTCGACGGCTCTGGAAACAAGTGGCAACATCGCTGCTGCCCTGTTGGGACCATGCCACGCCTCGTGCCAGAACAGATTTTGGTAAGTATTGCAATGTAGTCTTAAATAGCAGTGAACCTGTGAATGGATGTGCATTGTTTTTTTCTCTTCACAGTGAAGCGAATCAAAATCCGTTGGTGATCAATGAAGGACCGCTTCAACAAGGACATGAGAGAGGAGCTTCGGGTTTGAAGTGGTTCTGCTCAGGCTCGGACTGGCCCACCGGAGAACCGCAGACACACAGCATAGCTCACCTCCCCACAGCTGCAGCACATCCCGGCGTCCTGCTTTCTGGGCGTTTCCTGTCTGAGACAGCCCAACTGGATGGCGTCATCATCCAGCGTGCTGTCTCAGAGAGAAAGCTGCCTGCGAGGAAGAGGCTTCCGGGATGTGCTGCGGCTGCAGGGAGGTGAGCTGTGCTGTGTGTCTGCGTGTGTATGTGGAGCTGTGTGTGTGTGAGAGTGATGCGGTGCTGTGTGTGAGTGAGTGAGTGTGAGTGATGCGGACCGGTGCTGTGAGTGTGAGTGGGGTAGTGGGGAAGGACAATGATATTGGTGGGGGAGGCAATGATGGAGGTGATTAGCAATGATGGCATTGGGGGAGTCAATGATGGAGGTGATGGGCAATGATATTGGTGGGGAGGCAATAATGGAGGTGATGAGCAATGATGGCAGTGGGGGAGACAATGATGGAGGTGATGGACAATGATATTGGTGGGGGAGGCAATGATGGAGGTGATGGACAGTGATGTGGTGGGGGAGGCAATAATGGAGGTGATGGGCAATGATGGCAGTGGGGGAGGCAATGATGGAGGTGATAGGCAATAATGGGGGGAGGCAATGATGGAAGTGATGGGAAATGATGGAGGTGGGGGAAGGCAATGATGGAGGTGATGGGCAATGATGGTGGGGAGGGCAATGATGGAGATGATGGGCAATGATGGTGGGGAGTGGCAATGATAAAAGTGATGGCAATGATTGGTGGGGGAAGCAATGATGGAGGTGATGGGCAATGATGGTGGGGGAGGCAATGATGGAGGTGATGGGCAATGATTGGTGGGGGAGGCAATAATGGAGGTGATGGGCAACGATGGCAGTGGGGGAGGCAATGATGGAGGTGATGGGCAATGATGGAGGTGATGAAATGGACAATGATGGTGGGAAGGAGGCAATGATTGAGGTGTTGGAATGGGCAGTGATAGGGTGGTGGGGAGAATGATAGGGGTGGTGGGGGAGAAGGCAATGATGGAGATGGTGATGAGGGCAATCATGGGGGTGGAGAGGGGCTGCATTATACTTTATGAGGGGGCTACAGTATATTCTGTGGGGGACTGCATTATTCTCAGGGGACTACATTATATTCTGGGGGGCTACAACATACTATATGGGGGGCTGCATTATATTCTGTGATGGGGCTGCATTATTCTCTCAGGGGACTACATTATATTCCGGGGTACTACATATTACTATATGAGGGGGCTACAGTATACTCTATGGGGGGCTGCATTATATTCTGTGGTGGGGCTGCATTATTCTCTCAGGGGACTACATTATATTCTGGGGCGGCTACATCATACTATATGAGGGGGCAGCATTATGCCCTATTAGGGGGCTACAGTATACTCTATGGGGGGGCTGCATTATGCTATATGAGGGGGGCTGTATTATACCCTATGAGGGTGCTACATTATATTCAATGGTGTGGACTGCGTTATACCTTATGTGGGGGTTGCATTATATTTTGTGGGGTGCTGCATTATACCCTATGAGGGGGCTGCATTATATTTTATGAGGGAGGCTACATTATATTCTATGAGGGGGATACCCTTCTATGATTCAACGCCCACCCCTGCTACATAATTAAGACGTGTACTACCTTATATTATACCCTGATATTAGTGTGTTTTACCACACACATTGGTGGTCTTGTATTTATTTCTATGTAGCTACATAGTGGGCCCCAAGAATGATTTTCTCTGGTGGGCCCAAGGTGCTCCAGTCCGACGCTGGTTCTGCTGCAAGGTTCAGAAAATATAAGTACCATCGGGACTTTGCCTTTCTGAGGCCTGCGCTTGCTCAGCGAACTTAAGCATAGATGTTTTTTTTTTTTCTTTTGACTAATGTTTAATTTTTTCCCCCACACAGAACCTGGAGTACCACAACACAAACTTTATTTTTTCACTAATGTTTTTCTCTTTTTCTCACAGAACCTGGTGCAGTAACACACAACCCGGAGCCTCCTTGGTTGAAGCGGCCCCTCATCTACCAGGCACTGAACAGACGCAGTCCCATTCATCCACCAGTGATGGAGCAACCTTGCAGGCTTCAGAGGCTGGGGAAGAGACAGCGGTCCATCAGGTTTTCCCCTCTCCCAGCCCTCTGCCTCTGCTTTTGCTGGGTCTTCTCGTCAGCCTGGGCCTGGAAGAGGTCAGACATGCACAAGTTTCTTCAGTTAAGCTCGGTCTTCCAGGATGGGGTTAGGTTGATTGCTGACAGAGTGAAGAGTGGGTTCAAGGAAGTCAACAATCACCTAGATCGTCTGGAAGCCGACCTTAATAGCGACATTTTTTTCTGTAATTGAGCGGAGCATGTCGGAAAACCTTACGCCTCAACTCCAGCTGTCCGTTATGCAGGCCTGCCAGGTTGCTTACAGCAGCAGCAGCAGTGCCAGCAGCAGTCACAATCCTACACTCAACAGGCCAGAGGATACTACCAGCAGCAAATGTACTATCCTGCTCACACAGCACCAAACTATCCGCCACCGCCTCCAGTTCACCGAGCGACCACGCTGCCAAGTCCTTCAACCCTGCAGCCAGCAGCATCCACCATGCTCCAGAGTACAGCACCCCTGCAGCCATCAGGACCTACGATGCTGCCCAGTCCAGCACCCCTTCCCAGTCCAGCACCCCTGCCAAGTTCAGCACCCCAGCCCACTACAGTACCCCCAATGTGGCCCAGTCAAGCACCATGGCCGATGACTGCTACAGAGCCCAGCACTCCCACTCGGCCAAGAAAAGCAAGGTCTAAAAAAAAAAATGTTGGCATCAGGACCAAAACCAGGAGCCAAAAAAATATTCCCACCTTGAACCTATCACCTCCACCCTCACCTGCCAATTTGTCACTACCTTCCCTTGTGTCTGTCTGTTCCTTCCGATTCCCATGATTCCATTTTGTCATCTATCCCCAATGTCTCCACTGCTATCCCTGATCCAACCCTTCAATTGGTTGCCCCTTCCCCTTTAGACCCTTCCCCTGTAACCCTATCCTCATCAACTACCACCTAATCCTCACAGCTCCACACCCCCAAGGTCTTACCCATTTCACCCTCACATAAACCCCGAATAAATAAATCACTTTTTTTTGTTAAAAATTTTGAAAATAAAATTTGTAAAATTCTTGAAAATAAAAGTTGTTGTATTTTGTTACCACTATATATATATATTTTTTTTTTTTATCCTTATGTGCCACCGTCGACACAAACACACTTGTTTTTTGAGGTAAAGTACAACACAAACACACTTTTTTCTGGGAGGGAAGGTACTTTATATTTAAATAAGGAAACATTAGGGGTAAATTATTACATGTACATGTTAACTTCACAGGTACATTTAAACATAACAGGTATATATTTGACCTTACAGGTACATAACAGGTGCAAAACATAACAGGCACATTTAATTTAGCGGCTTAAATCATTTTGTCTTGCCAGGCCACATGTCCGTTAACGAAACAAAGTAAGCGGCAAACTTATCCCTCATCTGGGCAACTTCAACAGTGGTTCTCAGACGGTGAAATTGGTAATCATGCAATGTAACAGGTTCCTCAAGTTGTAAGCTGAGTCGCTCTTTTACCATTATGTAGTTGTGCAGAAGAACACATGCTTTCACAACCTCATCAATAGCGTCAATTTTTAGGTTAATGGATGTGCACAAAATTCGCCATTTCATTACCAGCAATCCCAATGCACACCCATAGTTCTTCGTGCCCTTGTCAGTCTGTAGTTGAAAATGTTTTTGGTGTGATTTAAGTTTCTACTATAGTAATGAGGTTGGCACACATTTGGAAGGCCTCATCACCAACAACAACAAAAGGTTTTGGCTGTCCATCAGTGTTGGGCAGAGGTTGTGGCGCCAGAAAATTAAAATCATTCCCATACAGACGTTGGCCCATGTCTGAGTTTTTGAACATCTGCGAGTCATTGCCTTGTCTAAAAGAGCCAATGTCCACGGCAGCGAATTTACAATCGGCATCTGCAATAGCCATTAGAACTATGGAAAAGTATTTTTTATAATTGAAGTACTCTGTTCCACTACCAGCTGGTTTCATAATCCTAATGTGTTTGCAGTCCACAGCCCCCACACAATTAGGAAAATTGCAAATTTCCTGGCATTTGAAAGCATTTTCAAGCCAGAGTTCACTTGTGGGTTGGGGGAGAAATTCTTGCTGCAGAATGCCAACTAAAGCATGACAAGTGTCTACAATAATCCCAGAAAGGCTGGATACCCCTATCCATAATTGGAAATGTAACAAGGACAATGTCTCTCCAGTAGCCAGGAATCTGCGGAAACGAAAATGAAAAGCAAAAATCAGTACACTACTTAGGGATAGGAATAGGGTTAGGGATAGGGTTAGGGATAGGGTAGGGTTAGGGTTCAACACTACGTACCTCAGGGTGGCCAAGAGACGTTGCTCAGCAGGAATTGCTCGATGGAGCTGTGTGTCCTGCCTGGCGATGGATCCTTGGACACGTAGCAGCAACTCATGGAAGCTCTGTTGCGACATCCTTGTGTAGTCAAAAAACTTCTCTGGGTTATGCTGCAGCTCGGTGTACAAGGAGTGGTAGGCTCCACGGCTCTCTCGGAGTTCAAGGATGGAGTGTTGCCAATAGCGACGACGTCATCTTCTCAGTCTTTCTCTTCTGTGTTCTTGACAAGCAAAAGCAAAGGCAGCAGCCAACTTCAATTGTAAATCCAGATCTTCTAGGAAGCTGTCCAGGTCAAGATCCATCTTGCAGGTAGATACAGCAGCCAAAGACGAGGATTTCCTCAGTGTAGTGTGTGTGTGTGTGTATATATATATATAGAAATCCCATGAGACACGCCTACTGGGTGTCTGATGTCAAGGAAAAGCTACTGGGAAAATTTGGAAATTTGTAACGCATGCGCATAAAAAACGAAAACATGCAAAAACGCATGCACACACGTAAACGCTGCATTTTTTACGTCATGCGTAAGATGATGCGGATAAAAACGCTGCATAAACATGCGTTTGCATGTGTTTTTGCATTTATTTGGGAATTCGGATGATGCGCTGCGGACTCAATCACAAATGTGAACCTAGCCTAAGACAGAAGAAATTGTTCAGATCTATGAAAATATCTATCAGAAAAAGAACCCAATGACAGTGCAGCTTTTAGTTTTTAAAACAGATTGCAAAATGGAAGCTGCTCTATGATTGGTTGTCATGAGCAGCAAAGGTAATTTTTCCTTTAGACAGTTTGATAAGTATCCTTCACCCACATACTTAGTTGCATGGGATGACTTTCAGAGGGACAAGGACAGTGGAGCCGGGTGTGGACGGGAATAGTCTTAGAGCTGCCAGAAGGGATTTGATAGGTGATCATATCATCCTGTAGTTCACAGGAAGTTAGAGAATGACTTCCTGTCTGCACATTAGCATGTGTGATGGGGTGTCTGTCAAATTGGAGATCACATGACCCAACTTCCTATAAATAGAGGGAAATAAACAGATGTAACTCAGGTGAGATGCAATAAATTGAATTATACAGTGAGAATATGGATGTGAGTAAGCATTAGAAATACTAGTAAAAAATGCAGTAATTAGTTAAATGATAAGCCGCAGACATAGGAGCTAGCTCTAGAGGCAGGTGATTACTATGCAACCGTCGTATACGGGGCAGGTTCAGCACGTAAGTTCTATCCATACACCAGCATGAGAAATGGATAGATGTTGACACTGAAGATAAATGCCTGCAACCAGAGGCAAAGCTATTGGGGGTTTATAGGTAGCATTCTAACGTCAGCTTAGATATCTGGTTTATAAATGGTTCATGCTAGGCAAGGGCCTTTACAGATATGTATTGGGGCTCATAAGCTTCAAATTAACTTTCTGAACTTTCTGGCAGCAACAGCTAAATCAGGGCAAGATGTTTGTCCCCTCTGCTTAGTTATATATTATTATTATTATTTATTATTATAGTGCCATTTATTCCATGGTGCTTTACATGCGACTATATATATGTGTGTGTATGTATATATATATATATATATATATATATATATAAAATCATGCAGCTTAGAGATCCGATGTGCATTGCGAAGTTTTTTCAGTTGTTTCCCCTCAGCAGATTGGGCCCCATATCTCCCCTACTTCTGATTCATGCAGCTATAGAAGGCCCTAACATATTGTTCTGTGTTTGAGACCTTGTGTTCCAGGTGTTTGGAGAATATGTCTAGATATTTTAGTTTGCTAACATGGAAAATAGTCAAACAGCATAATATAAGTAGTGTGCCAGAATCGTCATATTTGCTATGGAGCCAGTCTACTGCCTGCTGGAGTGGGTGGGGAAGCCAGCGTACAGATATTTCATCGTGCCACATTTTCAGTAAATTTAATTGTATACTTATTTGCAAATAATGTGTCAATTTGTGTGAACTCCTGCTTCATTTAGTGATAAAAGGAGTGTTTATCTGGAAACACAGACTTTCCTGTGTGACACATCATGTGTGGGCGACTAGAAAAGAAACCTTCAATAATTCCTTTATCAAGACACAACTAGAAAGACGAATTATCATCTCACAAAATTTCTTTAAAAATCATGATTCAATGGTGCGGCGAGTCTATACTAAGGTTCACAAAGTATGTGGAACCCCTATTTCTTAATAACACGTGTAGACAATTTTCACAGGAGGATAAATAATTGTGAGAAGAGCTTATATTTGCTTACTAAAAATAAGAAACATGAAAATTTATGTCACATAAATTTCCCCAGAAATATGGTGGCGTAAGACTGTTGTAAGATCTGCTTAATTTAGTAAAGGGACATGCACCTCTTAAAGGGAACCTGTCGCCCCCCCAGGGCGTTTTTCAGCTAAAGAGCCACCTTCAGCAGCACTAAGGCTGCATTCTGTGAAGGTGGCTCTTCTTTTTCTGACCCCTAGTAACGCTGAAATATCGACTTTTATAAATAGCTCCTCATACCTGTAATGTGTCCCATAGGTATGGTGTGTCCCCCTGTATCAGCCGCCTACCATCCGTCCATCATGCCTCTGTCCTGTGTCTGGGCGCCGCCCACCATCCGTCCATCATGATGCCCCTGGGCGTCGCTGCATCCTCCTGTTTTGAATGCCGACGCCTGCGCTGTGACAAGAGTTCTCGGGCATGCGCAGTGCGCGCTGCCCGAGAACCGACATCAGGCTATTGCTCCTGCGTGTTGCGGAGGCCTCAGATCCCGCCCCGCAGTGGCAGAGCTGACTCGGAAGGCACAGGGACACGAGCAGGAAAGAGTGGTGTATGGAATAGGTAGAGACCTGTTCAGACTGGAGAAGCCGTTACTGACTAGGAACCAGTACAGACGGGTAGGACAAGGATCCACAAGATACAGAACAGAAGCAAAGCAGAACCGCAGGGTTGCACAGCAGAGAAGAACTGCAAGAAGCGGAGCAAGATAGAACCGCAAGACTGCGGAGAGGAGCTGCCGTTTGCAGCAAGAGGTTCTGCAGCAGGAGCCACAGAAGGGAAGCAGAGCAAAACTGCAAGGTATGTGGTGAGGAGCTGCAGCAAAAGGTTCTGCAGCAGCAGAAGCGGAGCAAAAGGGAACCACATGGTATGCGGAGAGGAGCTGCAGCAAGAGGTTCTGCAGCAGCAGAAGCGGAGCACAGGCAGAGCCGCAAGAGTGCGGAACACAAGGAAAACCACAAGAGTGCGGAGTACAGGTGTTGTGAATTCCCTGGCTCAGACTTTTGAGCCGAAGCTCCCCCTGCTCCCTCCGGTGGTTACTGGAGGTAATGGAGCTGGCCAGATTGACAGAGGTCTGCCACCTGATGATGACGTTTGGAGATCTGGGGTTACTGATTGGAGTATTTAAGTCTGCAGACTTCCTTCAATCCCTGCTGATGATTGCTTTCCTGTGCATTCGGAGGTCTGATGTCTCCTGCCCTGATCCTGCATTGTTCAACTAAGTGGTTCATTTGCTAATCCTTTGCATCTGATCTGTTTTTTGTCTCTCTCTGCTTGTTGTGTGGGTTCAGCTTGTTCCTCTGGGGGCTGTGCTGGACCACCGCTCCATATGCTATAGCCTGTGTCAGTTTGTTCAGTCCCCTATTATATTGGTCTCTTTGCTTTGCTTCCAGTTCATTCCGGAGTACTGATATAGTGGGGGCGAAGTCGTGTGACTTCAGTGTTTTTTTGTACATCAGATGTGTTGGATTTTTCAGGGTTTTTGCGTGATTGCAGACAGTGTCTATCCTTTCCTATCCTATCTAGTCAGTTCGGGCCCCATCATTTGCTCAGTCTATTTTTCTGCCTGCGTTTGTGTTCCATCTTGTCTCACCGACAATATATGTTTGGGGGCTATCTATTCCTTTTGGGGTCTGCTCCAGGGCAGTTTAGATTCACCTTTCTTGCTTTAGGCTTAGTTAACTCTCCGGCTGTGCCGAGGTGTCTAGGGCATCGTAGATACGCTCCACGGCTACTACTAGTTGTGTGGATAGGATCAGGGGTCTGCAATCCGCTTAGTTACCAACCTCTCTGGTTTTCTGGTGGCTTAGCCTGTTCCTGCCATCGTCCTCGGTGACCCATTCATAACACAAAGGCATACGAAGAGGACATGGCACGGAAAGGAGCAACAGACAAAGAGACTAACAGACAGAGGTAGGACTGAGTTCAGACAAGGTAAATGTACGAGACAAGGTACAGGAACAAAGACACAGAGACCCAGATATACTGCCTCCTGGAGGGCAGAGAGAACAGGTATGAGACAAGGTTAGGAACAAGGACACAGAGACCTGGATATACTGCCTCCTGGATGGCAGAACAGACAGGTACGGATACAGGTCTGAAAATCAAGCCTCCAGAGAAGGCGAAATACAAGATAAAACCTGGCAGCTCAGTAGCAAGACATTAACTGAGTAACAGCATTGCTCAGGCATCCTCCTATGGGCAAGGATGCCTTAAGTACTAAAGACCTCTTCACAATTGGCCGGGGACACATTAGGCAGGTGCACACAGCCTGGAAGTATGCAGAGAGCAGGCAGGAGGGAAAAGGCATACAGCATGGAGCCGGCAGAAGACAGAACTCACCGCATGGCCCGGAGTAGGGAGTAAGTTGTTGTGTAAGGCAGGTGGGGGATGGGAGGACATGAAGTGATGCCGGCAGGGTTGTTTCAGCTATTAATTATAGGGGGACCCCACATCATTTTTTGGGGGGTCCCCTATTTTAATAGCCAGTAAAGGCTAAATATACAGCTGCGGGCTGATATTCATAGACTGGGTAGAGCCATGGGTATTACCAGCTTCCCAGGCTATAAACATCAGCCCCCAGTCGCTGGCTTTCACTCTCTCGCAGAAAATTGTGCGGGAGCCCATACCAATTTTTTCTCCCATTTTTTTTAAATTAAACAGGTATTGAGGTGCGAGACTCGTGCGATTTTCTTGTAAGTGTGACCCCGGCCTATGCAGATTTTGTGTGTGTGTGTCTTTATTTAACTCTTTATGTACCATTTTATGATTATTACTAAACATCGGGCTTGGTATTATCTATCTATCTATAAATATATCTATCCATCTACCTACAGATATATCTATCTATGGATCTATCTATAGATAGATCTATAGATATATTTATCAATCTATCTATAGATAGATCTATAGATAGGTAGATAGATCTATAGATAGATCTATAGATAGATAGATAGATCTATAAATAGATAGATCTATGGATAGATAGATCTATAGATATATAGATAGATCTATCTATCTATCTATCTATCGATAAATCTATCTCTCTTTAGATCTATCCATCTAATCTATCTATTCATCTAAAGATTTATCTATCTATCTATCTATAGATCTATCTACCTATCTGTCTATAGATCTATCTATCTATCTATCTATCTATCTATCTATCTATCTTTCTATCTCTAGATCTATCTATCCACCTATCTATCTATAGATCTATCTATCTATCTATCTATCTATCTATCTCTGTGTGTAAACATTATTCAATGGAGTATGTAAAAGAAGAGGTTGGACAAGGAAATTACATCACAACTTTTTTTTTTTGTTAAATAATATATCTTTGTTTAGCTTACAAAAATGCATACAAATCCGCATGAAAAAACACATGAAAATGCGCATCAAAATCGCGTGGATTTTAACCTGCTTTGCTGCCAAGAGATGAACTTTTTTGAATTTACCAAATGGCTGCAATGAAACAAAGAGTAAACTTTAAAAGGGTCTGAATACTTTCCGTACCCACTATAAATCTTGCCAAATCAGACAAGGTGATTTTCTGGATTTGTTTTCTCATTTTGACTCTCATAGTTGTGGTCTTCGTAAGATGTCAATTACAGGCCTCTCTCATCTTTTTAAGTGGGAGAACTTGCAGAATTGATGGCTGACTAAATACTTTTTTCCCCACTGTATATAATAAATGACTTTCACTTTTTTGTATTGAAGAACAGAAATTAACTTTTTGATGATATTCTAATTTAGTGAGAAGCTCCTTTATTTGTGAGTATCCTATAAGAGGAGTAACTTTGTACACTCTAGTACTATGGGTATGAAATGGATGACATAGTGTTCCAACAGGACAACAACACAAAGCATATGTCGAGATTGGTGAAGAAATGGTTCAATGACAATGAAGTAGAGGTGCGGGAATGACCCCTACAGTCCCCAGACATCAACCTAATCAAACACATATCCAAGTAAGTCGACCAGTATGCATCAGCTTTGGGAATGTGTAGAAGAGACCTGAGATCAAATTTTGGTTGGCGCATGCAGTGTCGGACTGGGGTGCCAAGGGCCCACCAGTAACATTGACTTTAAGGGGCCTACTTTTCACCTGCATACAAATATTACACTCCCCTCATTCACAAATGTACATATATCTCTAAATAATATTAATAATCTAAGTAGGCTGGTTAATGAATGATGAGATGCTGCTTTTTTCTGTACAGAGTAAATCAAGTGAATTAAGCCAAGTATTATCCAGTTGGGGGCCCAGATCTGCACAGGGGCCCCCGGGGGATTCCCCTGTTACCCTGTGGGCCAGTCTGAGCCTGGGCACATGTTTGAATTTGATCGAGAGCATGTTCAGAAGGTTTCAGGCAGCGGATTTTACAAAGGTGGACTTACCAAACACTAGCAAAATAATAAAAATTAAAATGTTGATCTTTAGGAGCAAAACAGTAACAATGCAGTGACATGACAAGAATCTGCATAACTAATCATATGCTAAATAGTTGCAAGTCAAATCTTTGTATAAGATGATTGTCTATAAATGGCAGTCTCAAGCTCAAAGCAGAAGTGAGTAATAAGATATGGAGCCTGAAAGTCAAAAGCTCAAAACATTGTTACCCTTTTGCTCTTCACTGTATATATATATATATATATATATATATATATATATATATATATTGTGAGGGATTGGCCCACTTAGCTGATTCCTCAGGCAGACACAGGAACACTTTGGTGGTGAAGCACCTGCTGGTTTATTGAAGTCAGCATACACCAAGGCAGGGTTCATAAAACAAAAACCAAGTCTTTCTGGCTTAATGGAAAGACAAAACAAAGTTTAACAGAGTCATTTTCTCTGCAAGGCTCAACATGCAGGCACCTGACATTGTCCTCTGCTCCTCCTTGGAGCTACGTGGGAGTACTTCCTCTCCCAAGACACCACCCAGACTGTCTCACATGTCCAGGTATTTAACCAGGACCATGTGATGATCACATGATTGTGACATCACTGCAGGTCCTGCTAGTACACATGCCGGTGTCGGCTGCAGGAAGAGATATGGTGAGCACTCTCCCTCCCACTCTCTGAGTGCTCACATTAAACCAGCCCATGTATGCAGCTTACTTTAACCCTCCCAACACTTAGTGTGATGGAGGAAAAATATCCTGGTTTCATACCACTGACACCAATATATACTGTATATATACACACATATGTACTAATATTTATTTAGACATAGAGTTTGATTTCTGTGCACTTGAGGGAGCCAGAACAGAAGATCCTGGAGGATCACAACAGAAACTAGCTGAGGAGGTTGACATTCTGGTCAGGGAAAAGGCTGTGACAAAGTCTTTTGTGATGTACTTGCTTTCTTCTCAGCATGGTGGCTATTCAAGAGAGCAGTAAGAAGTCAAAATACTTGGCAAACTGTTGACACAAATGGGCTGAATAATTAAAAGTTTTACGAATTGTTAACTAGTTATTTAATAGTATTTACAGTAAAGCTTATACTGATGTGGGGTAGCTGATTTATAAGCGGTTGCAAGTCATAGCTGTTTTGTTAAGTGGGAAATGCACTTTCCAAACATTTTTCATAACCCAATAGAGCAGGTGAATATACACTTCTTAATATACCATACTTTATCAGTGCCTTGTTTTCCACCTATGAGCTACTTCTTTCCCTAACGAGCATGGGTGGGATGAGGGCATGGTTAAATCCACTTGGCTAATTCATGAAAATTTACGCCACATAAATATCTTTAGATACTGTATGTACCCGAGGACTAATAATTCTGGAGGTGGCACACGACTGTGATGCACCTATCTAGTAAAGCACATCTCACTACAGCGGTCCAGATCATTAGGGCTCTCCTGCACAACACCACCCTTAGTTCTCTATTACTTTAAATTCAACTTTTGATTGAAAGCCAAGTAACTGCCAGTAAAAGCTATGTTGTAACGAACATGCTTTCTCATTTGCTGTGGTCTAGGCTTTGGCAATTGCTTCCATAAGATGCCTGGGAAGGTGTTCTATGTTCTCATCATTTATGACATTTGGCAAGAACTTGAACTTGGCAGGACTTTTCAGAGTCTTGACGTAGTTGTTGCGTATTTTCTGACACTTTGGATTTTAATCCCTTTAAATATGTTGTTGATAAAACTCTTGCCTTTGTTTGCTCCCTAATTGAGTAGTCATCTACAGCTGCTTATAAGAAATAATTTTGTTCTTCATGGCATTTCATTATTTTTGTTGCAGGGTTTCTCACCTACTCTACAACTACTCTTTAGTTAACTAAACTTTAAAAGGTTGTATGTAATGACAATAGTTCAGTGTATTTCATCTTGTCGGAAAAGTTGCTGGATTCCCTTTCAGGCATTTGATTTTCTCCTATAAATCAAAATTGTTTAGTACAGTGTAGCGCTGGTGAGCATGGATGGCGCCATGGGCCGGGCTTACCCTGGAGGGGCCTGACTAAGCAACCAGTTGGATCCCCATAGATTAGAAAGTAATAATGTATGTTTCCAATATGCCATCACTTTCTACAATGGGAAAAACTTTAGGGATGTCTATGTAAATGGTATGACCCTGTACACAAGCTATAATGACCTAATTGTTCCTGCACAATGCAACCAGTCACAAGTTCACTTTCTTTTTGCAAGGTGTTAGACTGAAAGCAACTGTTTCCGTTGAATGAGAAAAGCTTTATTTTTACTAAGTGCTCATTTTCTTTGTGATGATGCACCATATCCAGTATATAATCCAGTGACATGCTATTCATCCTACACAACAAGGCCCATTTCTGTGCCCCATGAGAGCCCTTAAAGCAAAGACTCCATGATTCTGTAGATACTGTACGTGTTTATTGAGTCACACTAATGGAAAATTGTAAATCAAGAGCATGGATTGTGAATACATAGAATACATTTTACAGACTGCCCTTTCTGCCACAGTGCATATAACATTAAGCATTCATTGTTCAGTGCCTTCTGTCTTTTTACATTTTCTAAACCCTCTTACTGACTTCTTTAAACTTTTCTTATTTTCCATTAAACAAAACCATCGCGAAAAGCTATAGTTTACATCAACATACATAGGGAAGCCTGGCTGCTTTAAAGAGAGCACATTAGGATATGGCATCGATGTGACCTGTACCATTGGCTGATAAGTAGTCACACCTCATTGCACTTTTCCTAATGAGGTTTGGTGGCCACTGGAACAGGTCATATCTTTAAATTGTCATATCTACAGGCTACAGATTTTTTTTTCTATTTTGGAAATCTAAAACTTTACAGTTCTTCCGTTTCAGCATCAGCAGGTACGTTTAGTTCAATGTTGAAGTGTGCACCATCACCAGATCCCAACCATCCGATTGGTGTCCTGTTGAAGGATGGTCTGTTGATGACATTAGGGTTGAAGGTAGTTTCAGGCTCTGGTTCCACGGGCCCAGCATCAAATTCAGGCATCTGAAACGTCATCAGTTTTGACGCTTTTTCATACCCTCCGAAGGGCATTGCTGTCCTACAAAGGATGATAACCATAATTGGTGAGATGAGAAGTACTAAATGTTTTTTATTACCTACAATTTTATTCATTCTGCTCTTATTTAAAGGTACAATTATACTCTCAAGTACTTAACAATTATGCTCTTTTAAAGTCTTTCATTTAAAGAGAACTTATCAGGAGCTTTAGGTTCACAATATTGATTATTTGGAAGATTAGGGTAGTTACAGACTAGCTCAAACATACCTTCCAATATGCTAAACTTAATAAATTAGGTAATGGGTCTGAAATAAGATTCCGCCTCCTTTAGATCCCTCTTCATGGTATTTTGTGTTATAATTGTACATTCTGCTCAAATGAACCAATAAACATAGATCAATGTGCCTACAATATTGCGGAAAAAACACTGGCTCAGATACTCAAGGTGCCCTATGGATTTTATTTTGCTTCTTTGAAATAAAGTCCAGGATATTTACTTTTAGTGCTGTTTTTGAAGCACTGGTTGTCTATAATGGTGATAAGTAATAACTAGAATATATCCAGGCTCTGCTTATGAAAACTGCACTTGTTCATGTATTTTTCTATAATTAATGTAATCATTGGCATGGCAAAAGATGTGAAATTAAACATTATACATGAGACATTCTGGGTTCAAATTCAACCAGTATTAACATCTGTGTAAAGCTTGTATGTTGTCCCCATTTACATGTGGATTTTCTCCAGATACCTGGGTATTCTCCCACAACCCAAAAATATTTCAATGGGTCAATATCTGCACATGAAATAGGCTCCAATGTATGTATTTCATGGAGGGAATTTAGATTGTGAGTCCAAAGTGATGACAGAAACTAATGTCCAGTTGTTGAATGGGGTTAATCTTTGTGCAGCTCTGTGGAATATGTTATTGCTAATAATAGTAGTAATAATAATAATAGTAAAAACTTTCTTTTTTTTACAAAACATACTACTCCTAATAACTTTCCAGTAAGGTCACTTACTTAACCTTGATCGTTTCAATGGATCAGATCCAATGACTCTTGAGCTGTGCTGAAAACAAGGAGAACTGTTGATAGTTAGCTAGTTACCTGTTGAAAGATTTATAACCACAAAGTTCGGCCTTGCTACCAAAATCCAAAAGATTAATGCTTAGTTTTGTTGCTTGCTGCGGGTCCACTCCCAAAGCTTTGTCCCAGGGAGAGAGGTAAGTCTTAATGACAGTGATATGCTTTATACCTTCACCTCCAGGTTGACCTGACTGAGCATTGGAAACTATATATTAAGTGAAACAAGACAAAAAAATTTCAGCTGTAAATTGATGTGTAGGTAAATAAATATTAACGACACGCTGTCTCACAGATTAATTCATACATAGGTATCATTGACATAAAAAGTTAGGTAACTAACTGCTTTTCTTAAGTTGTGTTAGCTACATCAGCCGGTATAGCGAAGAGACATGTTCATAGTTCAACTGTTGGAAACAGTTGACAAACTTGTTGTCAGTTGCATGGCTAACATTTGGCTTTCATAGTGAAGTTCTACTGCTGGTCGATCTATTTCATAAGATTGTATAAAAATGCATTTCCTATAATGCAAATCATCTAAATATACTTTATGAAGTCAATGAGTCTACAAAGTATACTGGTTAATGATGAGCATATAATTTCAATACCAAGCAAATTCTTTTCAAATTATTAAGAACTTAAACCCAGCAAATATGAACAATTTATGATTTGATTCATGTGCAAGGCATCAGAAATTGTCATGGGCTCTCTCCATAAGATATCCTCAAATCATGACCTGTTGAAAAGATGAAAATCACATGGCATATAGCCAATCAGGAGGGACTGTCATAGTCTGTATAAAAGCAGAAGTAGGGAACGCAGCACCCATTTTAGGGTGAATAAGGATGTCACAACTCATAGCTTAGGCACAGAGAAATGGAGAGAAAGCAAGAACAATACAGCTAAAACTATACAAAAAGTGTGTGTGATAGTACAGCAATGAAAAAAATTAGTGTTTAAAGAGCAGGCTGTGTACCACTGGTCACCATCCTTTCATTCAGTCATAGCCATATATGTTGTGATCACTTTGAAATGACTAAATTTGCCTCAGAGTGTTGCAGTCATCTTTTCAGGGCACTTGGAGGCTTTACATTATTTTTGAATCACGGTGAATCAATTTGCTATGAATGGTAATTTGAAAAATGGTTAATATGGACTTTAGACCTGCAGAAATGTGAGTGCAGCTCTTAAGGTAACTGTAGACTAAAATACAAGATCTATAAAAGGTGACTAATAAAGAAAATTATTTTCATTGATTTTATACAGTATGTGACATATAATATCTTGTTAAACGTCCATTTGATAGAAATATGACTGATGAAAATGACAATGCTTTATTTGATAAATGACTATTTCTTATCCGTATGTGTTCTTAAGTTTCTGTTTAGCAATAGCTACATATATACGTTTGACAAAGGGGAACGTTATATCGAAGTCCCCAATTCTAGCCTTCATGCCACAAAGCCTGATATTTTTCATAATGGTATGCATGCTAATGTAAGATAAACTCTTATACTAAATATCATTCAGATTTATTCTGAGAAATGCAGTCACTGAGAATCATTGTCCTTATACTTTCCTTTTTTCATGACTGGATTTCTCAGTTCTGTTATTAAGTTGAAAGGCTGGATAGGTTAGATTGAACGTATAAAGTCATTTTATTTTTCAAAATTAAAAAAGGTCAAATTTTTTCCAGTAGAGTACATTTATTTTTGAAACAATTACCTTGTCCTCCTGCACCATCAATGCCCACAGTGCCTCCTTGTCCTCCACTGCCACCGATGCCTTGCTGACCTCCTGCAACACCTTTGCTCCCTGGTTTTGGTGGAGGAACAGGTGGGTGTTGACCTCCAGGCCCATGATGTCCTCCAGACAGACTAGACACAAATTGTCCGCTGCCTTGTATTAACCCATAACCACCTCCTCCAACACCTGCTTGTCCACCAACACCTAATTGTCCTCCAACAGATGGTATAAACTTCTGGAAGTGGTCCTACAGAAGACAGAAAGATAACCATTGACTTGTTCACTCTTTAAACCATGCTTAACACCTATCTGTCATAGATCTATTTTCACCCCAGTACTTTGAGAGGCATTAACTCTTTTTGAGTGTCACTATATCACGTTTTAGCAAACTAAATACAATTATATCACATATAAATGAAGACCTTTCAGCTCGGCAGTACATAATGGTCACTGCAATATGTATTCATTCTGCAATCATCAAAGTATAACCTCAGATTTAGTTAGAGTTATTAGCATTGTGTCAACCCCTCTACTCTACTGGTGTTACTGTGCCAGGCATTATTTGCACTTTCGGTTTTCAAATTAATTTGATTCATGATAAAGTGCCACTTCCAACATGTTATGTGGCGTTCTACTTAGGTGTTGTCCTGCTGTACAGGTGTTTTCACGAGAATGAGGTCTAATAGAGGCATGGAAAATGTTATTAAAGGTCTACTGACAATTCAGCATTTATTAAAGTAGACTGGTAGTGATGTAGTGTGAGAGTCCGAAGATTTTGTTTATTTAAAGGTATTGTCCTGAAGATACAAATGTTTTCAAAAGAGCCCAGACTCATATAAAAAAAGGAAATAATTGATAGTTGCCCTGGCTGATCCCCTGCAGCCCCCTTTGATGCTTACCCAGACCCTGCTGATTTTACTTTGTTGGTTTCATCTCGAAACACTTGAAATGCCAGTTAATGCCAGATCTGCCATTTACTGGCCAAAGGGGTGACACAAGTCAGCCAGTATATGGCAAAGCGGGCATGTCATACCATGTTGGGTTTGTTGAAACGGGTCCTGGAAGCAGAGGCTATTGTAAGCCAGGTAAGTGTCTGCACAAGAAATGTGGGATATCAGTGAGAGTCAGTACTGATTCTTTTTTATGCAGAAGAGGACCTATCAACAGATCAAAATTCACCAGTTTTTGTGCTTATTTTATTCTCGTTGCTTCCTCGACTATTGCATTTTTTTTTAAGTCCACCATATTGTTCCGGAGATATAGGCCTTTTTATTTGGTGCTAATTTTATGGTCTTTTCCAAAGGGGCATTACTCACAGGGTAAGTATGCAGTGCTGCCTAAAGACACACCCCGAGAATCTTGTCAACAATGCCCCATTGGTAAAATCCATAAAAAATAGCACTATATAAAAAGAACCATATCTCAGAAAAAAATGTATTACATTAAAAGAAGAATACTCAGGGGAGCAAGAATAAAACAAGCAAAAATTGGCAATTTTGGATATGGCGACAATTAAACCCATTTACAAATATTTTTTATGCACTGGACAACTAATGTATACATATGCAACAAAGAACTTTTCCTTGCTGGTATTTATCTATGAAAAAAGCAAAAACAGGCAGAGATGTGGGTCGCCCCCGTCCCAGGGCTGTGGGGTACTCGGTACCGGGCCAGTGTCAGGGGGAGATGTGTCACAGCAGCGGTAACCCGGTCCGTGGCCCTGGGCGCCCAATATCAATGGTAGTTGTTTTTGTGGTTTAATGTAATAGTAGTTCGTGATGCCACCCGTGGTGTTTGGCAAGTAAGATGGTAAGCTAACGCTGCATACAGATCCGCTGGGACTGATGGTGTGATGCAGCAAAGATGGTATAGCTCCCCACAGGTGGAGCTGTAGTCCCAGGGCAGTGTAGGTGCAATGGATGAGGAGAGGCCCAGGATGGTGTAGACGCGGATACCCAGATGTAGCGGTGCTGATGAGGGAATGAATGGAGGACACCAGGGCTTACAGTTTCAAAGCTTTACTCACAGTTCATAGTGCACACAGGTGCCCGCTTCAGTACCGTGTCCTCCGGGGCAGAGGCCCAGCCAACCTCCAGGCGAGATAGGACTCTCCCTGCCAACAGAACCATTTGGCCCAACTGCTGCACCCTGATAGTGCATTTGTATTGAGGCCTGTCTTATAGAGTAGGACTGGTAAGTGTAAGGAACTTTGACGGTAGTTTGCCAGCTTACGCATTATGGCCATAATATTAACCAATACCTTACATATATTAATATGTTTTTGTGCACTTTTTATCTTTTCAGGGTGCAGTTGGGCCCAAATGGTTCTGTAAACTGTGGCCTCTGTTCACACGGGATGCAATATAGTTAGCACTGGGCAGCCCCCCTATATGGTGTTACTAAGAGGCTGTGAACCATATGCTCTGCATTCCCTGTGTGAACATTGCCACATACGGATTATTTCTTCTGCACTGGTGTGCCACACGGCCAATCCCTGATTGTGGGCTGGCTGTTTCATTAGGTATTTTTGCACCTGTGCAGTTGCCATTTTACTTGGGTCTGCTGCACCCTGATGCATTTGTATTGAGGCCTGTCTATACAGGTAAGCATCTCTGCCTGTTTTTGTTTTTTTCTTAAATATTGGAGGATTTTTTCCTCTGTTCTGTGGTTTTCATGGTATTTATCTATGCTGTATTTTGGACATTAATGGGGTTTACAAAATGCATTGCAATGTGGTTAGATTACTGCTTTATGTGTAAGTGACCCATAAACTAGTGTTTTGTCAGAGACAGTGTAAGTGCATGCTCTGCAGAGAAAATCTGTAAACCAGCTCCAGCAACAGCTGTTCCAAAAGCTAAATATAGACAGAAATGTAAGAAGTAAAAACCAAGAGACTCACTGGGATTATATAACCCCATGTGCTGGGAGGCTTAAACAGCAGAACAGAACTTACCCACGAGATAAGAAAAAGGTTCACTGGGTGTATAACCTGCACATAGTACCGGCAATGCTGTTAATATTCTGCTTACACTAAGAATTTGTTATCCTTTAATATTCTGAATATTAATATAATGTGATATTAGTGTGAAAAAAAGAAAGTGAAATAGAATAGTTGCCAGTGTTTCAAATCATTCTTTCTGGTGGGATTTTATTGCCAGTATTAAGATGTTAGTGCCAAAACTAGAACATTTTTATGATAATTATTGACCACATGCATATCGGTCATATGCAGTCGCGTAGGAACTCTGTGCACCAGTGGATCATGATCCAACAGATACTGTGTAAGGGATTATTCTCCCGTACAAGCAATTCCTCTACATATGACATCTGGTAAAGAATGGCACTTTTTTTCTGTAGGGTTCATATGGAAAAAACTCTGTATGCTCCATGTGACATCAGACATATACATCTGTTCAGTCCTTCTATGCACTTCTATGTACAAAGCAGAGCCAATGGATGATTATGGCCATGTGCGCGAGGCCTGATGTCGGTTTCATGTATGAACTGCGATTTACACACCAATCGTAGGTTGCTGAGGTTGGGTCAAGAAACCCACTGCCAGTCCACAAATCGCGGTACATACATGGACTGGCATACACCTTTATTAGGAACATATGTAGGGAAGGTGGAATGATGGGCGGAGCTGTCTGCAGTGGGAAGGCAGAGGTGTAGCATATTGTGGGTGAACTGTTATAGTGAAAGATGGGAAACAGTTGGAGATAAAGAGGAAGAGTGTAATATTGGAGTTTGACCATTAGAGGGCAGTGGAGAGTGTGAGGATGGGACTGAACAACTGCCATTGGCTAAAGAAACTGTCAAGTTATGGGGGGCGGGGTTAACAGAACTTGAGGGATATAAAAGGCTGAGAGAAGGTTCTGGAAAGGTCAGTCAGTGAGGGGAGCACAGGAGACAGAAAGGTCTGCTGAGGAGAGAGGACAGAGAAGAAGCTCTGGAGGGGACTGACAGCTGAACTAGGTCACGGGGGGTGGCCCGGACAGGAGGGGGCCACAGACAGACAGCCTGGGGTACCACAAAACGAACGGACTCGGACTGGTGAAACGCTGTGGTAGTAGGCCTAGGGCAGCCACAGTGAAAGAGCCACGAGGGACGTCCATTTGTCAAAAGGAAGAAAGTAAAGGTACCCGGGCCTGTGTACGGAGTCGGGCAGCTGCTGAGTGAGGCTGCGGAGTTTGTCGAGCAGCTGCTGTGTGAGGCTGCGGAGTTTGTCGCGCAGCTGCTGTGTGGTGCTGTGGGTCGTGGAAAGTACGATGAATAAAGAAGACCTGTTGGACATGATCCTGTCTCTGTCTCAAGTCTGTCTGCGGCCAGTAACGGACCACCCCCCTGTCGGTTACCCTACCTACACATACATGAAAAATAGGTAAATTTCTAAGCAATGGAACGCAAAAAAAAGGAGCATACCAAAATCCAGGACTAGATGTGTAACATGAATGTAAAAATGTACACAAAGAAATATAAACAAAGAAATATATCAAAGTGGGAGGTACCGTATATACTCGTATATAAGCCGAGATTTTCAGCCCATTTTTTTGGGCTGAAAGTCCCCCTCTCGGCTTATATGCGAGTCTTATACCTGGGGTCGGCAGGGGAGGGGGAGTGGGGGGTGTCAGAGACCATACTCCCCCCTCCTGGCACAGTCTCTGCAGCCCCCCTGCTTCCCCCATGATCTCAGTGTCCCAGCTATTCCTGCATTCAGCGGTCACGTGGTACCGCTCATTAAACTAATGAATATGCGCATATTTAATGAGCGGCTGCGGTACCACGTGACCGCTGAATGCAGGACCAGCCTGGGACGCTGACATCATGCTGGAAGCAGGGGCTGAAGAGATCGGGCGCCAGGAGGGGGTGGTGAGTATGACGGGGGAGACGAACAATACTTACCTCTCCTCGTTCCATCGCTGTCTCCGGGTCCTCTGGCTGTGACATTTAGCGGAGGGCACGATGACGTCAGTGCATACCCTCTGCTAATGTCACTGCACAGGACCCGGAAGACAGCGATGGAACCGGGAACGGTAAATATAGCCAGTGCCGGGGGCCTGAGCCAGTGGCTACATCGGCACCTGGCCCCCAGTGACGGAGAGGTGAGTATGTCTTTTTTTTTATAGCAGCAGCGGCTGCAGCATATGGGGGGTATTTATGTATGGAGCATCTACTTGGGCCACCATTAACCCTTGTGCAGCAATATATGGGGGGTATTTATGTATGGAGCTTCTACTTGGGCAACCATTAACCCTTGTGCAGCAATATATGGGTGGTATTTATGTATGGAGCATCTACTCGGGACACCATTAACCCTTGTGCAGCAATATATGGGTGGTATTTATGTATGGATCATCTACTTTGGACACCATTAAGCCTTGTGCAGAAATATATGGGGGTATTTATCCTTGGAGCATCTTATTGGGCCACCATTAACCCTTTTGCAGCATTTTATGGTGGTATTTATCTATGGAGCATCTTTTTGGACCACCATTAACCCCTGTGCAGCACCACCCTAGGCTTATACATGAGTCAATATGTTTTCCCAGTTTTTTGTAGCAAAATTAGGGGGTCGGCTTATACACGGGTCGGCTTATACACAAGTATATGCAGTAATTGCAATATGCAAATCTGACGATTATGAAATTATCACAACAATTTTGATGCAAAGTGCACTGTAAAATAAATTATAACCGATGAGATAGCAATGAATGTAACAATAAATAAATATAGCCATCCCTAAAAAAAGGAACATTTGTGAAATGCTCCTATGCTACTTTGTTAAACATGATTGGATCATGTGTGCAAAACGACATCATTATGGTAAATGTGCAATAAAGAAAACTCAGAAAAATCTGCAAAATTCACAAAGTAATTTGTGCAAAAAACACTATGCATTCAGTAAGCACCATAAAAATAGCTGTGCAAAAAAAGCACAAAAAATTATCTGCATTGCTTGCAAAGTGACGTGTGCAAAAAAGGGGAACATGAATGAAATTCTCCTTTGTTAAACATGATTGAATCATGTGAGCAAATAAGCACCATTATGGTAAATGTGCAACAAAGAGAACTCAGAAAAATCTGCAAAGTTCACAAAAGTAATTTGTGCAAAACACACTATGTATTCAATAAGCACCATAGAAATAGCTGTGCAAAAAAAGCAAGCAAAATTGTCTGCATTACTTACAAAGTGACGTGTGCATAAGTCCCTGGAGATGTGCTCCCACTGGCTGATGACCGGATCTTGCGGTTTTATATAAAAACCCTTATTTATTATAATGATGGCTGGACCATATATAACAAGCACTTTCTACCTATTGTGTCCCCCCTATTGGCTTATAGATTGTAAGCTTGCAGGCAGGCCCCCATTCCTCCTGTAACTGTTGAACTATGTGTTACTTTGTATTGCTTTTTTTTGTCTATATGTGTGCTCACTTAATTGTAAAGTGCTGAGGAATATGTTAGCGCTATAGAAATAAAATTATTATTATATGTTAAGTAAATGCTTCTGAATTAACAATTCTGGTCCATTCCTTCTTAGAACTCTGTATTGTATTGTTCCTCTCTCATCCCTCTCTAATATATGTAAATCTTAACACTGAACGTTACCATTCTCTTTGTCAAATGGCTGTGTCCCTCTCAGTACAGATTGGATAGTGTCAGAGTGTGCAGGAACACCCCTCCACTAGTAACGCCTAGTTGCCATTTAAGAAACAAAATGCTTAAGAGATATACCAGAGGAATAGCACAAATTCTAAGAAAGGAAGCAAGTATTTAATAAGTCAGGTGTTAGGAAAGCTCACCACTCCATTTTAATTAGATCTATACTGTTAGAAATTGTTTGTTTCTTTTCGGCTTGGGATGATTGAGGAGGCCATATGTGTTTCTATTTCCACCATGCTGTTGAACTGTCTCTTAAAGCATTGCCGACCTCTTCTAAATGTTACTGTCTCTCGGCAACAGATGCTTGTGAAGTTAAACAACTTTCAAGTAGCACCTTGTGGTCATGAACCAAAACTTAGTGTCTAAGCAATACCCATTAGTCAATACTGTTCAAAACAAAATGCCATTGCCTAATATGATTTGTGAGTACTGTCACTAATGTGCATCTCAGTCTCATCAATTATTGCCAACCACTTGCTTTTTCCCCAGACATGGGTTTAGGAATTACATTAAAATGTCGTCTGAAGAGCTAAAAAATAAAGACAAGTCCAGCAATACCCTTAGATGGCCAATACAATCTTCCTTTACAGATAAATGATTGTTTGAATTCAAATTGATATGTAAATGAGGCTGTAGATCTGAAGCCTCTGTCACTGCGGCTCTATACCTTGCCCAGCACCACCTCCTCCTGTTTGACTATCACCCTCTATGCTGTATGCCTTCAGGCATAGGAGCCATCTGTAAAGTAGAAGGAGGCGACACTAAGCTGGAGTGACAGAGGCTTGAGATCTACCATAGTCCTTCAGCCTTGTTTGCATATAATTTGAGATTTTGATTTCTCAGCAATGGAGGAATGGGCTGGCAATGTATACAGATATTTCTGGACTTGCCGTTGAAAGAGCTACATGCACGTATAAATAGTTTGGGGTGTAAAATCAAGGTGACAGATTCCCTTTAATACAACAAAGTAACCACAAAATATTTGGTAAGCAGTGTCTCCAGAGTAGGCATCATGGGACAGGTTCTTCTGGAAGTTTTTTTCTGGTTATACGTTGGCTTGTGAAGGTTTGGTCATTCCTGATCAAAATGATTGTTATTGTGAACATTTAAAGGGAACTTGTCACCAGGTTTGGCCAATACGAGTTAAGGACACCACCTTTCAGGGTTTATCTACTGCATTTTATAATGCTGTAGATAAGCCTCGATCTGACCTGCAAGAGAAGAAAAATAACTTTTATAATTGTCACCTGCAGGGTCCGGTCCAAGGGGTGTCACAGGTCTTGGTCTGCCGCCTTCCATCTTCTTGCGATGCCGTCCTGCTTGCTTCATGGCTCCCTGGCATCGTACTCCTGCGCAGGTGTACTTACAGTATCTGCCTTGTTGAAGTCGGAGCAAATTCCTGCAGTGTACAGGCGCTGGGCCTCTCTGACCTTTCCCGAAGCCTGTGCACTGCAGTTCTTTACTCTGCCCTCAACAGGGCAGATATGTACGACTGCGCAGGAGCGCAATGCCGGGGAGCCTGTGTGGATGAAGCAAGCAGGAGAGCGTCGTCGCAAGAAGATGGGAGGCGTCGGACCAAGACCTGCAACATCCATCATACCGGACTGCCCCAAAAGTGAGTATAATGAAAGTTATTTTTCTTCTCTTGCAGGTCGGATTGGAGCTTATCTACAGCATTATTGAATGCTGTATATAAGCCCTGAAAGGTGGTGGCCGTAACTCGTATTGGCCAAACATGGTGACAGGTTCACTTTAAGCAATTTGAAGATAAAAAGATCTCTAAAAGGCCTACAGATAAAGAGGACACATTTCCTTTGTATTTTAGGCAACAAAATGGCTTTTTTTTTTCATTTTATAAATTACAAAAGGGAAATCGGGCAGATGCAAAATTTTGGGCAACCTAGATGGTTAGTACCTAGTAGCACCCCATTTTAAATGTGTCACAGCTTGTAAACTCTTTTTTTAGCCAACCAAAAGTCCTTAAATTCTTGGTTGAGGGAGTTTAATAGATGCTTCCTTAGAAAATTCTTCCAGTTCTGTGGTCTAAGGGGTAAGGTTTCTCCTTGTGGAGAGTGACATACCAGCTCTGGCTTGTCAAGGTAAGGAGGCTTATTCGCCGTGCAATGCTCCTCTGGGAAATTTAATATGCAAATTGCCTCTTCAGAGAGAAAGAGGACTTTTACTCTACAGCGCCACCTATTGGTAGTAGCGATCCTACAAGTCACAATCAACCCTTTAATGAGTCTTGTAATATGACTTAGGATAAAAGCCAAATCAGAATCTCCTGAATAGCCCGAAACACCGTGTCTAAAAATTGAGATTCTGATTTGGCTTTTATCCTAAGTCATATTACAAGACTCGTAAAAGGGTTGATTGTGGCTTGTAGGATCGCTACTACCAATAGGCGGCGCTGTAGAGTAAAAGTCCTCTTTCTCTCTGAAGAGGCAATTTGCATATCCAGTTCTGTGAGATTCCTGGGTCATCTTGCATGTACTGCTATTTTGAGGTCTAGCCACAGATTTTCCATGATGTTCAGATCAGGGGACTGTTAGGACCATTGTTAAACCTTAAGTCTGCGCTTTTTGAGGTAGTCTATTGTGGATTTTGACGTGTGTTTAGGAGCATTATCTATTCACAGAAGCCATCCTCTTTTCAACTTCTGCTTTTTACAGATCCATTCTTCCCTCTACCTGTGAAATGTTCCTTATGCCATTGATTGCAACACAACTCCAAAGCATGATTGATCCACCCTTAATAGTTGACGATATGTTCTTTTCCTGAAATTCGGTTCCCTTTTTTCTTATTACATACCTTTGATCGTTGTGGGCAGCCAAAGAGATCTATTTTAACCTCATCGGTCCACAGGAATTGTTTCCAAAATGCATCGGGATTATTTAGACATTTTTGGCATACTTCTGAAGTTGAATTTTATGGTGAGGACGCAGGAGAAGTTTTTTTCTGATGATTCTTCCATGAAAGCCATATTTGTGCAGGTGTCTCTGAATAGTAGGACAATGAACCACAACTCCAGAGCCTGTTATATCTTTCTGAAGGTCGTTTAAGGTTAAACAGGGGTTCTGATTTGCCTCTCTAGCAATCCAACAAGCAGTCTCACTGAAGTTTTGCTTGGTCCACAAGAGCTTGTTTTGACCTCCACTGTCATTGCTAACTGCCATTTCTTAATTACATTTCAAACTGAGGAAAGGGCAACTTAAAAACACTTTGCTATTTTTTATAGCCTTCTTTTGCATTGTGGACCTCCGCCATTTTCATTTTCAGAGTGCTAGGCAGCTGCTTAGAAGAACCCATGGATCCTGTTTTTTGGCACAAGGTTAGAGGAGGCTAGGTTTTTTATGAAGCTGGGAAATTTGCATCACCTGGCCTTTTCTTAATGATAATAGTGAACAAGTCATAACCCTAACAGGTGAAATTAAGGTATGAAACCTTGGTCAAAGTTATCTGAGCACACAAATCTCCAAGGGTGCACACACTTTTGCATCAGCCAATTTTTCTTTTTACAATTTCTAAAATTAAATAAATGACAATATTTTATTCCTTTTTTGCCTAAAATACAAAGGAAATGTGTTATCTTTAACTTTAGACATTTTAGAAATAATTTAATCTTCTACTTGCTCAACTGTTCACAATAACAGTAATTTTGACCAGGGTACCCAAACTTTTACATGCCACTGTAGTGATAAAATGTTTTTAAAAGCCTTACTTTGTAGAATTGCTTTCAGGTTGAACAGCCTATGAACTAAAAACTCCTTGTACAATCAATAACATGTCCTTTTTAGGTGCCATGTCAGCAAACTAATTTAAGGAAGATAGAATATGAAGAAAAGTAGCATCTTTGTGGGTTAGGTAGCTGCTGTGCCCTCTCCTTTCATCAACCTTGACCTTTCCCACAGCTGAAAATGTGCAACCTATCTAGTGATTTCTAAGTTACCACCTAAGAGTGATTCCAAGCAAAACTGTGCAAAACCATTTCCAATCCAAATCCTCTAGATTAACAAAGATTGCACATACACTCACAACTATGTTGAGAGTAATTTGTAGCCGTAGAACATGTGCTCCATTGTAAACAGCAATTTATTCACTCAGATTGGTTGTACTCTTAGGAGGTGAAGTATTGTGTAAGGCAATTGTCTCCACATTTTACCAGCCCACGCACTCCAGTGGTCTCGACTATCTTTCTCCCAGCTGCAGAAGTCCTCTCTGTCTGATTAACACAGTTCAGGATTTTTTTTCAGAACCTTCAAACACAGATGTCTTCCATGACCCCCCCTACGAACCTATCAATTACAGTAAATGACTGCCCACTCTCCCCAGTCCCACAAGCTCGCTGCCTCGGAGTAATCCTTGACGCTGATCTCTCCTTCAAACCACATATCCAAACCCTTTCCACTTCCTGCCGACTTCAACTCAAAAATATTTCACGCATCCGTTCATTCCTCACCCAAGAATCTGCAAAAACCCTAGTCCATGCCCTCATCATCTCTCGCCTTGACTACTGCAACCTCATGCTCTGTGGCCTCCCCTCAAACACTCTCGCACCCCTCCAATCTATTCTAAACTCTGCTGCCCGACTAATCCACCTGTCCCCCCGCTATTCCCCAGCTTCTCCCCTCTGTCAATCCCTTCACTGGCTCCCAATTGCCCAGAGACTCCATTACAAAACCCTAACCATGACATACAAAGCCATCCACAACTTGTCTCCTCCATACATCTGTGACCTCGTCTCTCGGTACTTTCCTGCACGCAACCTCCGATCCTCACAAGATCTCCTTCTCTACTCCCCTCTTATCTCCTCTTCCCACAATCGCATACAAGATTTCTCTCGCGCATCACCCCTACTCTGGAACTCTCTACCACAACATATCAGACTCTCACCTACCATGGAAACCTTCAAAAAGAGCCTGAAGACCCACCTCTTCCGACAAGCCTATAACCTGCAGTAACCACCGATCGACCAAACCGCTGCACGACCAGCTCTACCCTCGCCTACTGTATTATCACCCATCCCTTGAAGATTGTGAGCCCTCGCGGGCAGGGTCCTCTCTCCTCCTGTACCAGTTATGACTTGTATTGTTTAAGATTATTGTACTTGTTTTTATGTATACCCCTCCTCACATGTAAAGCGCCATGGAATAAATGGCGCTATAACAATAAATAATAATAATAATAATAAATAATAATAATAATGTTATTGACTTTGGCATTAATCTTAAAGGAATGTCCGGCGTTGGGTTAAAAATCTGATGTCACTCTGAGACTGCAGACATGTGAATCCTCACATTGTGTGCTCTGTGTGTTCTGAGTTTTCTCCAGTGCCGGTGATGATAGCAGGTGATCATGTCACTGCAAGTATGTGATTTAACTTATTCTGCCTCACTCAATACATTTTCATTGAGAGAGTCTGTGCCCATTACGCATGTGTCTCAGATATTGCCTATGCAGATCCTGCATTATTTACCTACAGTGGGGCAAAAAAGTATTTAGTCAGTCAGCAATAGTGCAAGTTCCACCACTTAAAAAGATGAGAGGCGTCTGTAATTTACATCATAGGTAGACCTCAACTATGGGAGACAAACTGAGAAAAAAAAATCCAGAAAATCACATTGTCTGTTTTTTTTTCATTTTATTTTGGTGGAAAATAAGTATTTGGTCAGAAACAAGCAATCAAGATTTCTGGCTCTCACAGACCTGTAACTTCTTCTTTAAGAGTCTCCTCTTTCCTCCACTTATTACCTGTAGTAATGGCACCTGTTTAAACTTGTTATCAGTATAAAAAGACACCTGTGCACACCCTCAAACAGTCTGACTCCAAACTCCACTATGGTGAAGACCAAAGAGCTGTCAAAGGACACCAGAAACAAAATTGTAGCCCTGCACCAGGCTGGGAAGACTGAATCTGCAATAGCCAACCAGCTTGGAGTGAAGAAATCAACTGTGGGAGCAATAATTAGAAAATGGAAGACATACAAGACCATTGATAATCTCCCTCGATCTGGTGGTCCACGCAAAATCCCACCCCGTGGGGTCAGAATGATCACAAGAACGGTGAGCAAAAATCCCAGAACCACGCGGGGGGACCTAGTGAATGAACTGCAGAGAGCTGGGACCAATGTAACAAGGCCTACCATAAGTAACACACTACGCCACCATGGACTCAGATCCTGCAGTGCCAGACGTGTCCCACTGCTTAAGCCTGTACATGTCCGGGCCCGTCTGAAGTTTGCTAGAGAGCATTTGGATGATCCAGAGGAGTTTTGGGAGAATGTCCTATGGTCTGATGAAACCAAACTGGAACTGTTTGGTAGAAACACAACTTGTCGTGTTTGGAGGAAAAAGAATACTGAGTTGCATCCATCAAACACCATACCTACTGTAAAGCATGGTGGTGGAAACATCATGCTTTGGGGCTGTTTCTCTGCAAAGGGGCCAGGACGACTGATCCGGGTACATGAAAGAATGAATGGGGCCATGTATCGTGAGATTTTGAGTGCAAACCTCCTTCCATCAGCAAGGGCATTGAAGATGAAACGTGGCTGGGTCTTTCAACATGACAATGATCCAAAGCACACCGCCAGGGCAACGAAGGAGTGGCTTCGTAAGAAGCATTTCAAGGTCCTGGAGTGGCCTAGCCAGTCTCCAGATCTCAACCCTATAGAAAACCTTTGGAGGGAGTTGAAAGTCCGTGTTGCCAAGCGAAAAGCCAAAAACATCACTGCTCTAGAGGAGATCTGCATGGAGGAATGGGCCAACATACCAACAACAGTGTGTGGCAACCTTGTGAAGACTTACAGAAAACGTTTGACCTCTGTCATTGCCAACAAAGGATATATCACAAAGTATTGAGATGAAATTTTGTTTCTGACCAAATACTTATTTTCCACCATAATATGCAAATAAAATGAAAAAAAAACAGACAATGTGATTTTCTGGATTTTTTTTTCTCAGTTTGTCTCCCATAGTTGAGGTCTACCTATGATGTAAATTACAGACGCCTCTCATCTTTTTAAGTGGTGGAACTTGCACTATTGCTGACTGACTAAATACTTTTTTGCCCCACTGTATGTGTAACGATAATTTAAAGTGTCATGTACTTTTTCCTATTATCACACCTTCTGGACCATTTCAGAATCTGCTATTCACATACTGAACTCTGCTATGCCAGTGGTGAGGGTTTGACCCCCCTGTTCTTTTCTCTTTGCCTGTCATGCCTGTAAATTTCTGCTCACTCACAGCCTGACACTGTCCACCCCCCCTCAGCCTGCACACACACTCAGTGTAACCTGAGATACCAGTGAGTGATTTCCCTCCTTCCAGAAGGGAGCCCCTTTGTCTTTCCACCATGTGAGGACTTCTCATAGACAATAATGAGAATCTAATCATTTGGTCATAAAGCGATGTGAGGTTGTGATAGAAAAATAAAAACTACATACCGTGACGTTCTTCGACGGGACTATTTAGCCTGTGTTTTTCAATATTCTAGCTTCAGTGGAATCCGAGAAGTGGATTCCTGCGCAGCCGGGGCAGCCCGATGCTTCGTGTTTGGTTTTGAATAAACGCCAGCAACAAGCTGAATAAGATGATACTATGAGCGTTTCTATACGAGGTCCCCTCTGCGAGATATGATTATTATAGTTTTCTTAGCCAGATTGTAACTTGGAAAGCAGAGAGAGTACTGCCACAAGCCAGCCCCTTTAGTGATGTCACAAGGCCAGGTGTTAGGCGTCGGGTTCCTGCGGCGGTTCAGTGGGAGTCCAGAGCCTCACAATCTGCGGTCTCCCATTGTCTCTTGACCGCAGAAGAGATTGCTCAGCAGTTCTGGCGTGCCAGACGCCGTGCCCAGACCTGCTCTGTGGGTCTGGCTATTGCTGCCACCTTTGGGTCAGCAATGGCAATGCAGGCTGCTCAGCAGCAAATCGCTCCAGAGGCTAAGTCCCTCCGTCGCTCTACTGAGCATGCTCACGAGATGATCTCCCATTGGAGAACGGGAGTCACATGCCCAGGTCCTTCTCGTGAGCTGATTGGTCCATCACAGGGATCTGGAAGCTTCCGGAAGGTCCCGGCTATAAAAGGTTCACATGGCCGCTCGGCAATGTGCTAGTATAGTCTCTAGTTGCTAACTGAATGATGATGGATGCATGAACCTGCGAATGACTCATTAAGATCCCCTCCCTCTGATATTATGAATGTGTACAGGGACTTAGGCTTAGAGTCAGCGCCAGCCAGTGGCAAGCTACAAGCCACAGCAGCATCATCAACAGTGCTAGCGTCCGACAGTGCGCCTGCTTCCGGACATTGTCGATAGGCGTCAGTGTCTGTTGCCGCGCTCCAGTCTGCAGCTCCCCTTGGCGTCCGCAGCAGCGACGCCGCACGCACGGTAGGTCTAGACGGACGCTGACCCTCTGTCTAGGGCCCAGCTCCTGTGACCATATACCATGCGTGCACTTCTCTGAGACCTGTGGCATTAACAGGCTCAGCCTTTTGTGTTTAACACATAGGCGCCTCTGTGAATTAACAGAGATCGCTCAGCGCACCTGGGTGACGTTCAACCCGCGTGCGTTATACCGCCATATTGTTTGTCCACCATTATCTAGCAGCAGTGTTTACACCTTCTGCACGGTGGACCCCGGGTGGTGAACACACTTTATGTTATTTTATATTTAGTGCGTTCCGCCATCCCTAACACCCAGGAGTATAAGTCACTTTCACTCAGGACAGCCCTCATTCTAGCCTGTGAAACTGCTGCATCCAGACCCCTCTGCATTGTGACGTCTGGCTCCTCCCACCAGCATGGTTTTGCCTGAAATAATCTAAGTAACATGTGAGTGCCTCTTTACTTCTGTTAACCATTTTTTTATTTGTAATTGCTGTGTACATAATTTAATTGTTTCATATTGTAAAATCTTTTTATATCTTCTGTTAACACTGCCTATCTTTTGGAAGTAAAATATAAAATTATTAGTTCCGTCTCCATGCTTTGTACCGAACTTTTACGTGCCTGAAGTAATTATGCTGCTAATTTGGGATGGCTTCGTACCCCTTTATTAATTTTAAATATTAATAGAGAAATCGGAAGTGGTGGCAGCGAAGTGTGCTCTGGGCTAGGTGGGCTAGCTGGCAGTGACGGAAGGGGTTTTATAAGGTGATTGTTTGGCTGCGTCCAGAGCCTTTATAATTCCCTCGCTATAGTGGGCCTAATAGCCAGTACACAACAAGTAGCCCGTCCGGCGACTAATTATCCTAGGTGCAGTTCCCTGACTAACCTGAGGGTAAAGGGGGCGCCGGAGAGCTGCAAGTTCCAAAGCTGAACTGGAAAGTGGGATATACATAAATCCCGGCAGTTTGTAACACTTTGTGGCAGCACTGGGATAACTAAAATAAGCCCCCCTGCGGTAAATTGATAGGTCAAGACTAGCTTGCTGTTTTTCATCACATTGTGGCAGTGGTGGGATAACTAAGATAAGCCCTCTGCCCATGTGAAAGCCGTGTGCTGGCCAAAGGTCACCCCCCTATCCGTGACAATATGATTGGTTAATTCCTTTTTCTTGGGGATTGTTAATATGCCAGATGTTAATCTGTGTGGCTGTGCCAGTCCACCTTTCTACATATGCATTGTGATGAAGTCACTGGTAAAGTGCTGAAGGTGAGATATGTTTCACTACGCCTAATGGCTTCAGTAATATAAAATCTAGAGTTTTATTTCCTCCAGCACAGTAAATGCTGCAAGAGTTAAGTTAAGCTTTGGGCTGGTTTTTAAGTGGACATTTATACAGTGGGTGGGAGAATATTCACCACATCTCCACCTGCAGAGCCCTGACAGCACCTGCGTGATGATGCGATCATGTGATCAGTCACATCATGAAGTCACAAGGTCTGGTCTTAAATGGCTGAACTCCAGGAGCATTCAGGGTTGGTGAGTGCCTGGAGAGGAAGACTCCAGGACAGTGTTTGGGTACTTGATGCCTGTTAAAGGACATTGCTGACTCTGAGTGGGCTTACCCACACTGATGCAAGGACTGAACGTAGTGCTACCATTTTGTTTGCTGTTTTTGCCCAAAGGGCCGTGTTTATTTTATGCTTAAACCTTGGTTTGTGCTGTATCCAATAAACCAAGTGCATCCTTAAAGCCACAGTGTTCACGTGAGTACCTCCGTGTGCAATCTAGTAAGCCGATTTACAACAGGTGGTGTTAGAAGTGTGGGCAGCATTTCCAGTGAACACATGGGATGGCCACAAGCCTGCGTACAACATCAGGCAAAACGGAGGACCGGCTAAAAGATCTGCTACAAGCACAGCAGCAACAGCAATTACAGCACCAACAACAATTATAGCAGCAACAGATGGTGCAACAAGAGACAACTAAGCTGCTTAGACAGCAGATGCAGCAGCTGCACCAGCAGCACCAGAAGCAGATTGACTTGCTGGCAGAGGTGTTTCATGGAAGGTTGGCAGCCCTACCCCCAAGTCCACGTGATGACACATATGTCCGGAAGACGGTAAAACAAGCGATGCAAAAAATGACCCCAGGTGATGATGTAGAGGCACTGTTGACTGTGTTTGAGCGTGTGGTGGAGTGTGAGAAGCTACCACCAGAGCAATAGGCAGGTACATGCCCCGTATTTGACTGATGAGCCCCAGAGTGGAATATGCCAAGATAAAAACTGAAAATTTGGCACGCACACGAGTGACTATGTCAGTGAGAGCACAAAGGGTTCACCACTTGGCATATTATGGGGACAAATCGCTTCAATCCCAAATGTTTAATCTGCTGCATCTTGTGCAAAAGTGGTTACAGCCGGAAACCTCCACTCCAGCCCAGATGGTCGAGCGGGTTGTCATGGACAGATTCATGCACTCCCTTCCTAGGCTGCTGCAGACCTGGGTTGCCCAGGGAGATCCCAGAAATGCAGACAAACTGGTGGGCCTAGTGGAACAGTTCCAGCTAGTCCTGAGGTCCCTAAGGAAACCAGGAGGTGGTGCATCCCCATACTTGGGTACCCAGCAGGAACCTGAGCCCCAAAAGAAGGGTAGTAGAGCCATCACTGGAGGGAGTCCTAGATCCCAAGGGGTCACTGAGGAGTTGTCAAAAGCCACAGGGAGATATTTGCTTTGCTGGAGATGTCACAGTCCAGGACATATAGCCGCCCGTTGTCCATTGTCTCCCCAAAGAGATGGACCGCAGCCTAGAGAGTACCTGCTCCTACTATGCATATCCTACCTTCAATGTAAACAGTCATGTCCTGTGACCATAAATGGAGTTCTGGTGTCATGACTGTTAGGGCCCCGTCACACATAGCGATCTTGCTAGCGAGATCGCTGCTGAGTCACAAGTTTTGTGACGTAACAGCGATCACACCAGCGAGATCGCTGTGTGTGACAGCGATCAGCGACCGGCTCCCCTGCTGGTATCGCTGATCGCTGTAGGAAAGCCCTGGACATTTTTTTGGTTGCTGGTCTCCCGCTGACCAGCACGCATCGCTCCATGTGACAGGCGGGAGACCAGTGATCAGCTGGTAACTAAGGTAAATACAGGGTTTCTAGGCACTGCGCTGTGCTTAGAAACCCTCTGTGTACATTAGTTACCAGCCCGCTGATGCAGGGAGCACGTCCCTTAGAAACCCGATGTGTACCTTAGTTACCAGCTCCCTGCATCTGCGCGCTGGTAACTAAAGTACACAGTGACGCCGCGCCCTCAGTGTCACTGGTCCTGATCGCTGGTGAAGCTGTCTGTTTGACAGCTCAACAGCGATCATGTAGCGACTCACCAGCGATCTTGACACGTTGATATCGTTGTCGGGATCGCTGGTGAGTCGCTATGTGTGACGGGGCCCTTAGACTCAGGGAGCTTGGTGACCATGATAAGGGCCACATTCCCCCACTACTTGGTCCCAGGAAAAAACGTGGGAATCCACTTTATTCACGAGCACACCAAGGACTATCTCATTGACAGAGTGACTAAAAAAAACAATCTGTGGGGATGAGGTCAGGCTGGTTAAGGATTTGGTGTACCCGGTGATAATATGTTGTGACTTTATCCTGTTCTGTGACTTGTGGGGGAAGTCAGGGATACCAAGTGTCCCAGACAGAAGCCAGCTCAAGCCTATGGAAACCCATTGCAGTTGGAGGTGGATAGTTGTTCCCCTTGTGTGTCCTGGCTGGTGACGAGGACAAGATGGTGACCAGTGAGGTCAAGATTCCTGAACTGGAGGTTTCTGGTGGTAATTTTGGGACTGCTCAAATGCAGGATCTTACCCTAAAAGGGGTATTGGAAAATGTGACCATGATAAATGGGGTTGCCCAAGAGCTGGGGACTGACACCAGATTTCCACATTTTGCATTAAATGGAGAGCTGCTGTATTTGGTCCCTAAGCTGAAAGAGAAAGTGGTAGAGCAGTTGTTAGTACCAGGTCTCTATAGGTGTAGGGTATTAGACCTGGCACATTCCCATATCTTGGGTGGACAACTGGGAATATACAAAACACAAGAGCGTGTCCTTAGGAGGTTCTACTGGCCTGGGTGTCACAGAGAGATTGTTAATTACTGCCGGTCCTTCCTACGTGTCAGCTTACAACTCCTGTGTCAAATTTCCGAAGTCCTCTAGTGCCGTTGCCTATTATAAAGGTCCCATTTGACAGAATTGCCATGGACCTTATCGGGCTCCAGGTTAAGTCTGCTCGTGAGGAACCAATACATTCTAGTGGTGATGGACTATGCAACACGGTACCCGGAGGCGGTACCTCTTAGAAACTCCTCCGCCAAGAGCATAGCCCAAGAGTTCACATTTTTTCTTGGACGGGCCAGCCGAAGGCGATCCTGATGGACCAAGGCACACCGTTTATGTACAAAGTGATGAGGGAGTTGTGTAAGGCTCTCCAGGTTACACAACTCCTCATGTCTGTGTACCATCCACAGACAGACAGCCTGGTAAAGATATTCAACAAGACGTTGAAGTTTATGCTTGAGAAGGTCATGGAGAGGGATGGCTGAGAATGGGGTTGCCTACTGCCCTATCGGTTGTTCTCTATCAGGGAAGTTCCTCAGTCCTCTATGGGATTGGTATGGATGACCACCCCCGGAGACTTCTGGATGTTGCAAACGAGACCTGGGAAGCAGAAGTTGCACCCCACTGGAGCATTATCAAGCATGTGGCCCAAATGCAGGACCAGATTGAAAAGTTGTTGCCGATTGTGAAGGAGAGCCTCCTTCAAACACAAGAAGCCCGGGAGAGGGTCTACAACCGAGCCGCGCTGAGACAGTTTTACCCTGGAGACCTAGTGTTGGTGTTGATTACCATCATGTAAATTCCTGGCCAAGTGGCAAGGGCCATACAAGGTGGAAAAAAATAGAGAGAGTGGACAAAGAGTGCTTGGCCATCAAATGAGCGATTTACACCCTGAGGTACTACCTACTAGACCGTAAATTCAGGCTAGTATCAGATCATGCGCCCCTGAGATGATGGAGTCACATGGCATGGGCTTAAATGGCTGAACTCCAGGGGCAGTCTGGTTGGTGAGTGCCTGGAGAAGAAGGCTCCAGGGCAGTGTTTGGGCACATGGTGCCTGTTAAAGGACACTGCTGACTCTGAGTGGGCTAACCCCCACTGATGCAAGGACTGCACGTAGTGCTACCGTTTTGTTTTGCTGCTTTTGTCCAGAGGCCATGTTTATTTTATGCTTAAACCATGGTTTATGCTGTATCAAATAAACCAAGTGCATCCTTAAAGCCGCAGTGTTCCCATGACTACCTCCATATGCAGCTGAGTGAGCTGATCTACCACAACATATATATATGTATATACATACAGTATATACAGTGACTTACGAAAGTATTCACCCCTTTCGCTTTTTACCTATTTTGCTACATTACAACCTGTGCTTAAATACTTTTGTAATCCAACTTGTGTGTGATGCATCAGCACCTAAGAATCTATGGTAGTGAAGTGAGAAAAATACAGGCATGAACAAAATGTATGGGATCAAATAACTAAAATTGCGATGTAGCCCTTAAAAATTTCTGGTGCAAGAAATTACCGTCATAAGTCACATGCTTAGTGAAAGAACGTCCACCTGTGTGTAATCTAAGTGTCACATGGTCTGTCATTACATATACACCTTTTCTGAAAGGCCACAGAGACTGCAACACCATTAAGCAAAAGGCACCACTAACCAAACAGCACCATGAAGACCAAGGAGATCTCCAGACAAGTCAGGGACAAAGTTGTTGAGAAGTACAAGTCAGGGTTGGGTTATAAAAAAAATATTGCATTCTCTGATGATTCTCCGGACCACCATCATATCCAATTTCATCAAATGGAAAGAATATCGTACCATAATAAATTTAACAAGAGAGGGCTGCCCACTAAAACTCTGAACCCAGGCAAGGAGGGCATTAATCAGAGAAGTAGCACAGAGACCAAATGTAACACTGAAGGAACAGCAAAAACACTAGTGCATGCTCTTATCATCTCCGACCTCGACTACTGCAACCTCCTACTCTCTGGCCTCCCCTCTAGCATTCTGGCTCCGCTCCAGTCCATCCTACACTCTGCTGCCCGACTAATCCACCTGTCTCCCCGCTATTCCCCAGCCTCTCCCCTATGGCAGGCCCTTCACTGGCTTCCTATCGCCCAGAGGCTCCAATTCAAAACCCTAACCATGACATACAAATCCATCCACAACCTGTCTCCTGCATGCATCTGTGACATGGTCTCTAGGTACCTACCCGCACGCAACCTTCGATCATCTCAAGATCTCCTTCTTTACTCCCCCCTTATCTCTTCTTCCCACAACCGCATACAAGACTTCTCCCGTGCTTCCCCCATACTCTGGAACTCCCTGCCGCAACACATCAGACTCTCACCATCAACGGAAACCTCCAAGAAGAACCTGAAGACCCACCTGTTCCGAAAAGCCTACAGCCTGCAATGATCCTCGGTCTACTGAACCACAGCATGACCTGCTCTACCCTCTCCTACTGTATCCTCACCCATCCCTGTAGACTGTGAGCCCTCGTGGGCAGGGTCCCCTCTCCTTATGTACTTGTCGTGTCCCTTGTCTTACACATGTTTACTATACTTGTCTATATTTCCCCTTTTCACATGTAAAGCGCCATGGAATAAATGGTGCTATATAAATGCATAATAATAATAATAATAATAATAATAATAATAATAATAAACTGCAAAGTTTCCAAGTGGAGACTGGAGTATCTGTCCGTACAACCACAATAAGCCATACACTCCATAGAGGTGGCCTTTATGGAAGAGTACGCAGAAAAAGCCTATACTTGCAACACTCCATAGAGGTGGCCTTTATGGAAGAGTATGCAGAAAAAGCCTATACTTGCATACAAAAACTGTAAAGCTCATTATGAGTTTGCCAAAAAACATGTGCGAGACTCCCCAAATGTATGGAGGAAGGTGCTGTTGTCAGATGAGATCAAACTGAACTTTTTGGCCACCAAGGTAAACGCTCTTTCTTGCGCTAAATGAACACAGCTCATCTCCTCAAGAACACCATCCCCACAGTGAAATGAGGTGGTAGCAGCATCATGCTGTGGGGGATGTTTTTCTCAGCAATGACAGCGAAAATGGTCCAAATCGAGGTGACGATGGATGGTGCGAAATACAGGGATATTCTTGAGCAAAATCTGTTTGTCTGTCAGTCATTTGAGACTAGGATGGAGATTTACCTTCCAACAAGACAATGACCCAAGCATACTGCCAAAGCAACACTCAAATGGTTTAAGGGGAAAGGTGTAAATGTTTATATTGACCAAGTCAAAGCCCAGACCTTAATACAATTGAGAATCTGTGATCAGACTTGAAGATTGCTGTTCATCAGAGGAAACCATTTAACTTAAAGGAGATGGAGCAGTTTTGCCTTGAGGAATGGTCAAAAATCCCAGTGGCAAGATGTGGAAAGTTCATAGAGACTGATCAAAAGCGACTTGCAGCTGTAGTTGCTCCAAAAGGTGGCTCTACAAAGTACTGACTTCAGCTGGTGAATAGTTATGCACGCTGATCTTTTCATTTATTTTGTCATATTTGTTGTTTGTTTCACTAAAAAAAGAAAAACAAATGTTCACAATTGTAGGAATGTATTTTACATGAACTTATGCAAATTCTAAAAAAATATGAATTTGCAGGTGGTGAGGCGCAAAACATGAAAAATGCCAAGGGGATGAATACTTTCGCACATAAGCCACAGTTTCTGTGTGTATATATAGCCATGGTCAAAAGTGTTGGCACTCTTGCAATTGTCCCAGATGAAGAAGTATTTCTCCCAGAAAATTATTGCAATTACACAATTTTTTGTTATACACATGTTTATTTCTTTTGTATGTATTGGAACAACACAAAAAAAACCAGAGGAAAAAAAGGTAAATTGTCCATGATTTCACACAAAACCCCCAGAATTGGCCGAACAAAGTTGTTGGCACTTTTTTAAAATTGTGGGTAAACAACTTTGTTTCAAGTATGTGATACTCGTTCAAGCTCTCCTGTGGCAAGTAACAGGTATGGGCAATATGAAAATCCCACCTGAAACCACATAAAGGTGAGAGAAGTTGACTCATTCTGTGCATTGTGTGTCTGTGTGTGCCACACTAAGCATGGAGAACACAAAGAGAAAAGAACAGTCTGAGGACTTGAGAAATTGTTGAACAATACCAATAATATCAAGGGTACAAGTCCAAATCCAGAGATCTTGATTTTCCTTTGTCCATGGTACGCAACATATTTATTTAAGTTTATAACCTATGGCCCTATAGCTAATTTCCCTGGACGTGGATGGCAGAGAAAAATTGATTTGAAGGTTGCAACGCAGGTTAGTCCGGATGGTGGACAAGCAGCCCCAATCAAGTTCCAAAGAAATTCAAGCTGTTCTGCAGGCTCAAGGCTCATCAGTGTCAACGCAAACTATTTGTTGACATTTGAAAGAAGTGAACCACTATGGTAGGAAACCCAGGAGGATCCCACTGCTGACACAGAAACATAAAAAAGATAGACTGCAGTTGTTAGGCATCAGGTTTGTCCCTCTGCACAGGAGGAATCCTGAGCCTTGCCTTCTGCGGGCTCCCATTCAGTCCCGGCTGCAGAGGAGCCTGCTCAGCAAAGACGTTGTTCCCTGTGCCTTGCTCAGGCTAGTGCTGTTGGGTTGGTGGCTGCAGCCATCCCTGGTTCAGCTATAGCAGCCTGCACTAGCCAGCAGCGAGCAGCTCCTGGGACTAAGTCCCTTTTTCGCTCCACTGAGCATGCCCGTGGCTCAACCTCCCATTGGAGTTTGGGGGTCACATACTCAGGTCCCGTGCCTGTTCCGATTACACCACAGGGAAGGTCCCGGAAGGTCGCCACTATAAAAGACTCGCATTGCCGCTCGGCCATGCGCTAATATAGACTTATATTGTCAGTGGTATGTGTGATGATGGATGTATGTGACTGGTGACTGACTCCTTATGACTCCCTCCCTCTGGTTGTGCTTGTTAAAGGGTTTAGGGTATAGAGTCAGCGTCTATTAGTGGCATTGTCTAGCGCCACTGTGCTATCCAGTCACAGCACCTCGCTCAGCGCCATTTTGCATCATTTAGTCCTAGGCACAGTAGTACCACATTTAGAAGCTGCATCCGCCAGTGCGGCGCCGTGCGCAAGTCTAGTGCTTTCCTCCCTAGTCTGGGTGGCGTTCATCAGAGCGGTGCAGTGGGCACTCGGTGCACTATATATCTGATGCCCTCTTGCTGGCACTGCAGCCGCGGTGCTGAGCGCTAGCGGTCTAGAGGGACTCTTTTCTCTGTCTCTGGGACAGAGTCCTGTGACCTTGTACTAGCGTTCACCCTGCTGAGCCCTGTGAGCTTAACAGGCTCCAGCATTTGTTTCAGCGGCTCTGTGCAGCAGAGTTCGCTTTTGTACACATCAGGTCAGTGGTTATCCCGCCAGTGTTCAGTCAGTACACAGTGTCCGCCATTACCGAGCAGCAATTTACCATCTCTGCACGGTGGACTCCGGGTTGCGATCGCACTTTCTCATATTTTATATTTAGTGCGATCCACGAACCCTAATATTATATTAGCGCCAGAGTCTGGCTCTAATGGCGGACGAGCAGTGACTCCATGCGTACATCCGGCAGCTGGAGGGCAGGTTGGAGGCTCTTGAGCATCCAGCCTCAGCTGCGGATGTTACCGCGGTAGCGCTCCAGGCAGCCACAGAGGCTGTCTCCCGTGTGACCACTGCTATCCCTGCCCCGACTTTGTCCCATCTTCCACTGCCCGAGAAGTTCTCGGGTGATAGTGCTGCCTGCAGGGGTTTCGTGAGCCAGTGTGTTATTCAGCTGGTACTGCTGGCTGCACGATTCCCCTCCGAACGGGCTAAGGTGGAATTTATCATTTCCCTCTTGTCGGGCAGGGCTTTGGAGTGGGCCACACCTCTGTGGGAGCATGGTGATCATGTGGTGCACAGTGCCTCCCAGTTTTTGGCCACTCTGAAGCAGGTCTTCTTGGGACTGCGACTCACCCATGACACCGCATGCCAGCTGCTGGCATTGTCACAGGGCTCGTCTTTGGTCAGCCATTCCGCCATCCAGTTCCGGACCCTGGTCTCAGAGTTGGAGTGGCCAGATAAGGTCCTCATTCCGGTCTTCTGGAGAGGCTTGGCTGAACATGTGAAGGACGTTCTGTCCACCAGGGAGGTTCCTGCCACACTGGAGGAACTTATCATCGTCTCCACCCGTATAGACCTTCGCTTTACCGAGCGAAGGTATGAGCGGTCCCAGTGTAGGCAGAGTCATAGGTTGGCACCTAGTTTCGCTAAACCTCTGGAATCTCCCGATTGGGCGTCCAAGTCTCAGGGGGCCATGGGGTTTTCTCGTGCACGATCCCGATCCCGGTCTGCTCGAGCACCTGTTTTCTGCCATGCTTGCCGGCAGTCTGATCACCTTGCCAACACGTGCCCACAGCGGTTGGGAAAACTCTCACCCCTAGTGGTCATAGGAGGGGGCTCACTAGAATCAGCGGTGTTTACCTCCAAGCTGACCTTTAAGGGAACACTTGAGGTTGGTTCATCCACTCTGGCAGTGGAGGTTTGCATGGACTCGAGAGCGGAGGGCAAATTCATGTCTTCTGCCTTCGCTCAACGGCACGCAATACCCCTGGTTATGGTGGCCAAGCCAGTCATCATTAGGGTGGTGAACGTTGCAATTCTACCCTCACAAATTACCCACCAGACCATCCCGCTGATGCTCTCGGTGTCTCCGTCCCATCAGGAGACGATATCCCTCCTCGTCATGCCCGAGGGTATCAATCAGGTCCTTTTAGGGGTTCCCTGGTTACGGTTCCACTCTCCCCATATAGAGTGGTCCTCGGGGAGGATTCTTGGTTGGGGTAAAGCCTGTGAGGGTGAATGCCAGAGGGAGTGCGTTCAGGTTGCTTCCACCGAAGTCCCCGCAGATCATTCCTCTCTGCCCACACACTATCAACAGTATGCAGACGTGCTCTCCAAGCGGGCGGCGGAGACTATTCCGCCCCATCGCCCCTACGACTGTCCTATTGACCTCTTGCCTGGTGCTGAGCCTCCTCGGGTTCGAGCCTACCCCCCTTCTCTCCCGGAGACACAGGCCATGTCTCAGTATATCAGGGAGAATCTGGCAAGGGGATTTATTAGGAAGTCGGTGTCACCAGCATGGGCTGGATTCTTCTTCATCCAGAAGAAGAACGGAGAACTACGTCCTTGCATCGATTACAGGGGTCTTATCGCCATCACCATTAAGAATAAGTATCCTCTGCCCCTCATATCAGAGCTGTTTGATAGGCTACGGGGAGCGAGAGTGTTTACCAAACTTGATCTGTGGGGGGCTTAGGCTGGTTTCACACTTGCGTTTTTTTGCGCTGTTTTTTCGCGCAAAAAAAACGCATGTGGTTTTTTCTTATTCTTAACATGGATGCGCATACACATGCGTTTGTACACGTTTGTATGCGCATGCATTTTTTGTAGTGTGCGCTCAGGTGCATAAAATGGACTCTGTTGCATTTTTTGAGCGTCCGACTTGCCCCAAAAAAACGCATGCGCACGCAATGCGTTTTTTTTTACCCAACCACCCATTATAGTCTATGGGTGCGCTGACATTCACATGCGCACGTCAGCGCAAAAAAAACATGCTTTTTTTTAAAAAAAAAAATGCGTGCAAAAACGCACAAAAACGCATGATGCGTCTTTTATGTGCGTTTGCACTGCGCACGGTGTGCAGCACAAAAAAACACAAGTGTGAAAGTAGCCTAACAACCTGATTCGCATCCATGAGGGGGACAAATGGAAGATGGTATTTAACACCAGGGATGGATGGACACTATGAATACCTGGTGATGCTCTTCAGGCTCTGTAATGCTCCGGCCGTCTTCCAAGACTTTGTGAACGATATCCTCTGGGATATGCTTACCACCTCGGTAGTAGTCTATCTGGATGATATTCTCATCTACTCTCCAGATATTGACTCCCACCGGAGAGATGTTTGCAAAGTTTTCGACCTCCTGCGGGCAGACTCCCTCTATGCCAAGTTGGAGAAGTGTGTGTTTGAGCAGGAGTCCTTGCCTTTCCTCGACTATATCATCTCCGCCCAGGGATAGGCCATGGATCCTGCCAAGCTACAGGCGGTGATGGATTGGCAGGAACCCCATTCTCTCAAAGCGGTGCAGCGCTTTATGGGGTTCATAAATTACTATCACCAATTAATCCCCCACTTCTCGACTTTGGTAGCCCCCTTGGTGGCCCTCACCAAGAAGGGAGCAAATCCCAAGTTGTGGTCTGGATCTGTCTCCAAGGCCTTCTCCTCCATTAAAGTGCCATTTCGCTAGCGCTCCCATTCTACATCGCCCCGATGTAGATAAACCCTTTGTTTTAGAGGTGGATGCGTCTTCCGTCGGTACTGGAGTGGTCCTTTACCAGAAGGACATGCAAGGTCAGAAGCAGCCATGCTTCTTTTTCTCCAAGACCTTCACACCGGCAGAGAGGAATTATTCCATCGGGGACAGGGAGTTGCTAGCGATGAAGTTGGCCTTTTCAGAATAGAGACACCTCCTGGAGGGGGCTCACCACCCTTTCCAGGTGTTCACCAACCACAAGAACTTGATGTATTTGCAGAAAGCCCAGCGGCTGAACTCTCGCCAGGCCAGATGGTCCCTTTTCATCTCCCGGTTCCACTTTACCCTACATTTTCTCTCTGGGGAGAAGAACGTCCGTGCCAATGCCCTTTCTCGCTCTGTGGTGTCATCGGAGGAAGAGCCTTGGCTGATTATCCCATCCGAGAGCCTGGGGACCGTGGCTCTGGTCGCCCTTGAGTCAGTACATCCGGGCAAGACTTTTGTCCCTGCCTGTCTGTGACCGGAGGTCCTCTCTTGGGCTCACTCGCCCAGGGTGGGTGGATATTTTGGGACAAAACGGACCTCTGAGCTTCTGGTGAGGACGTACTGGTGGCCGTGACGTCAGGGACTATATTCGGGTGTGTGTCTCCTGCGCCCAAAATATGTCTCCTCGGCAGCGGCCCGCTGGGCTACTTTACCCCCTGCCGATAGCGGACAGGCCCTGGGAGATGGTCACTATTGACTTTGTGGTGGGACTGCTCAAGTCCAGTGGCAGCACAGTCATTTGGGTTGTCAACGACCATTTCACTAAGATGGTGCACCTGGTGGCTCTTTCCCGGCTGCCTTCTGCATGGGGCCTGGCAGCGTTGTTCATTAAGCATGTCTTCCGCCTACATGGCATGCCGGACAAGATTGTCAGCGACCGGGGTCCCCAGTTCACGTCTCGGTTTTGGAGAAAGCTGTCACCTGCTCAGTTTTGAGCTGAATCTCTCTACGGCCTATCACCCTGAGACGAACAGGTTGGTAGAGAGGGCCAACCAGACCCTGGTCACATATCTATGACATTTTGTCTCAGCCAGGCAGGATGACTGGGCATCGTTGCTGCTGTGGGCGGAGTTTGCTTTGAGCCACGTTGTGGCTGATTCCACCGGTCAGACCCCATTCCTCCTTAATTACGGCCAGCATCCGCACGTTCCAGAGCCCATGCCCGTGTCGTCCACCGACTCTAGGGTGGCAGACTGGGCGGTGGTGGCACGTGACATTTGGGACCGCACTCAGGATGCCATCTGGGCCTCCAAGGAGAGAATGAGGTCCTCCGCTGACACACACCGGCACCCCGCTCCGACCTTTTCTCCTGGCGACTTGGTGTGGCTCTCCGCTTGTAATGTAAGGGCTTGTGCATGCCCTCATCATCTCCCGCCTCGACTACTGCAACATCCTTTTCTGTGGCCTCCCTGCTAACACTCTCGCACCTCTCCAGTCCATCCTTAACTCTGCTGCCTGACTAATTTATCTCTCTCCTTGCTGCTCCTCCGCAAATTTCTTCACTGGCTCCCATTCCCTCAGCATATCCAGTTCAAATTAATAATACTGACCTACAAAACCATCCATAACCTGTCTCCTCCATATATCTCTGGACAAATCTCCCGATATCTTCCCTCACATAATCTCCGGTCCTCCCAAGACGTCCTTCTCTCCTCCATAATTTTTCGCTCCTCACCTAATTGCCTCCAAGACTTCTTCCGAATATACCCCATCCTCTGGAATTCTGTGCCCCACCAAGTCCAACTATCAATCACATTCGGATCCTTCAGACAGACTCTGAAAACCCACCTCTTCAAGAAAGCCTACAGCCTGCAATGACCCCGCTGCCTCCTCACCACTACTGGAGCAACCGCCTCGCCAACACTGGAGCTGCCGCAACCCCCCAACCTACTGTCTCCTTCCCCACCATCTTGTAGAATGTAAGCAGGGTCCTCTCCCCTCTGTATCAGTCTGTTATTGTAAGTTTGTTTACTGTAAGTGATACCGATAATTTGTATGTAACCCCTTCTCATGTACAGTATCATGGAATCAATGGTGCTATATAAATAAATAATAAGAATAAGAATAATGTATTCCTTATGTCCAAGTGAAAATGATCAAATACGTGACTACGTTACCACCTTGGGATGATAACAAACCTCTCTGTTTATAATAACTAAAACATGTCTTTTCATCAACTTACCAATGAGTTGTCAGAGAACACGTCAGGATTGTTCTCATAGATGAATTTTTCCACTCTCTTTTGACGCAGTTTAAACATCTTGGAGCCTTTATTGCTTAATAAAGATAGCTCCTCCAGCATGATATCCCTGGGAACGCTGATCTTCTTCCCTAAATTTAGCCTGGAGACCTCCTGCTCCCCTTCTCCTGTTGCTAAAGGGATAACAGTAATATGTTAAACAGTTTTGACATCTTAGAAGATAAAGTTTTTATAAAGTTTTCATTCAATGAATGGACTTAGCGCCCATGTAGGGTTGAGTTGTGTCCTGGGCAGTGACTTCTATTAATGTCATTGTCTTCGGATGTACCATAAATGCTCGAATAGTAGATCATACAGTGATGTAAATAATAGCACCCACTCAAAAACCTAGGGAATTCTGTGTAGCATCACAGAGAGTGCAAGCTACTTGTGTCCTCCAGAGACTATTATGATCAATACACCCTCTGTTCAAGAGTGACAGGTGAAGAGTTGAGTGCAACTGCTCCAATCATGGTCCTGCCCTAAATTAACTATTAATAGTGGATTTAATTAGTTTAGGAAACACACTACTATAGGATCTCCTCAGCAGGTCTACAGGCAAAGATATTCAGATGGACAGACAGATATAGGCTTTGTAGATTATCATAATGTCTTGGATACAATTATAGTGGTATCACGCAGAAACCTATTTTTCTGTCCATCTGCATTAAATGTAGATGTCCAAAATTAGGCATCACTCACTGTTAGAAGTTCCCAAACAAAGTCCATCATGGGTGAAAGCTGAACACGTATTACAGTTATGCTTTATCCTAGAAAGTCACGTCTGCAGAATTCTGTATGAGAAGCAGCTATCTACCAGACATCAAGCTATACATACAGAGAGAGTTGTCACAAATGAATTTGTTTGTCCCATTACATCCGTCATGGCAGTGGTCTGCTGCCCCTGGAAGGGAGAGGGGGTGCTGCCTTCTACTTGATTATGTGGCACTTATTAAATCCTATTAAGCATCTTTGCAAAGAGCTGAAATATGCCATCTTGAAAAGGCAACCTTCAAACAGGAGACAACTGGAGCAGTTTGCTCTTGAGGAGTGGGCCAAAATCCTTGTTGAGAGGTGCAGAGGTCTCATTGACAGTTACAGGAATTATTTGATTGCAGTGATTGCCTCAAAAGGTTGTGCAACAAAATATTAAGGGTACCATCATTTCTGTCCAGGCCTATTTCATGGGTTTTATTTTTTTTAAAATTCTGTGGAAGCATGGTTGAAAAGCAATGCATGACTTTCATTTGTTCATTTTTCATAGATTTTTTAAATTTAGTATTACTTTTGTCAGATTCAAGTAATTCTGTCACCATTGTGGGTTTTTCTGTCATTAAATGAGGGGTACCAACAATTTTGACCACGTGTGTAGGCGTAGCTATGATTGTAAAATCAGTAGTTTGTCATTTAAAAAAAAATATGATTTTACATTGCTTTAGCAATATTTTCCAAAAGGCTGAATATACAGTAAACCCTCTGCTTCATACTAACTAGTGAGAAATTATAATACACAAAGGAATCACTTAAAGTCCTAATATATCTTAAGGTACTTTACACACTGCTTAAAGGCTTCTGAATCCACTGATTTGGGCAGGTCTAGCTGACCATTTAATGAGTATTTGTGCTTCCCAGCACTCTCCAGAAGATGGTGACTGAATAGGGGATCTGAAAGTTTCACTTTAAACCAGGGTCGGGACAAAGCATTTTAGTGCCCTAGGCAGATGAAGCCAATGGCGCCCCTCCACCCCACCCCACCCCATAGCAAAGGAATGGCTCAGAGACTAAAATAACAACCAGTAATGCACATCATCCCTTACCCTCCGATGGGTTAGGTAGCAAACTGAAAACTGACCACTTCCACTAGAATTGTTACCTTTTTCACAAAAAAAGTTAAAAAAGTGGTACATTTTAGGGATGTGATTTAACAGGGGGTGCAATTTCAAAGTTAGAAAAAAAATCAATCATTTTTTCTGACCATTTACACAAAACGGGGGGAAAAATATTGATCCCTGATATCTTATATTTTAAATGTAGAAACTAAGGATAGTTATGGAAACTAATAAAGCGTATCGATATAATCTATAATCGGGGCTGTTCGGTTTTATTTAAGGTGCCTAGCATTTGGCAAATACTTTAATAGAAAATAAACAGACTCCCTTTATAAATAAAGTGATATGTCTGATGGTTTTTGCGTCCGTCATGTGACAAATACAGCTTGCCCAAAACCGATGGTGGTTCTGGAGATGTATACCGATTCTGGTGACATATTCATGTAGAGATGGTTGTAAAGGGGCTTTATTCATGCACTGATGATAATTCTGGTGATATGTTCATCACCATAACCATAATCAGTACATAAATATGAAGCCAAAATCATAAAGAGTGCATAATTAGAACACCAGAGCCATCAATAGTACATGAATATGGCACCAGAAACAGCATCAGTAAATAGATATATCTCTAGAGCCACCATCAGTACATGAATGTCACAAGGCCCACCATCAATACATCACCAGAGCCACCATTAGTAAATGAATGCATCCTTAGTACCACCATCAGTACATAAATACATGAACACACTCCATCAGTACTACATCATGAATACGTTACCAGAACCACCATAAGTACATGAATACATAGCCAGAACCATGAGTACTTGAATATAAGAACCAAGCTTAGTGCAACAGTTAATTGTAATATCAAGTCAGCCTCATAAACAATTGTTTTGGAAGGACCTACAACCCTACAACTCCCAGTATGTTCTTAACAATGGCAAAGAGATACTGGGAGTTGTTATTAACAGCCATCATCAGACTACTGACCATACAGGAATCACAGTACTGATGAAAATTAGTCAGTATCACAAATAAATATTTACATCCAGGTACCTCATAGATTACGTCTTCTCTGGAGTTGTCTCTTTCTTTTCGTCTTCATCTTGACTAGATGCCATGATGACTCTTTACATCCACAGCTGTTCTCTGCTGAGCTCCCGCTTCTCCAGTGTTTTGCAACACATCCCAACACAGTGCCCTTAAAAAAAGAGTCTTATTAAAATGCCATCTGCATAAAAATATCTGCGCATACTGTACCTTAATTGAGCCTCCTATGGTATTTGACCTCCACACTGTCTACTATTAACAGTTATAACCGCCACACCATCTGCCCTGCCTATAACATGACTGTCCCCGCTACACTTTCTATATCTCCACACTGTCCCCCACCAAAACAGCCCCCATGTATACTATGAAGATCCTCACAACACCCCATACATAATAATGCCCCTCAAACAACACCCCAAATGGTATGATATTCACCACAACTCTCTATCCAGTATGGTCACCACAGCCCCCCAGTATAATGACCTCCTCAGCCCCATATACAGTATGGCCACCACAGCTCCTCATATACTTTGATGTCTCCCTTCACAGCTATTCATTTCATTGTCCAAACGCACATCACCTCATTTCATGACCTCCCCACACTACTTCTCATTTCATGCCCCCTTGCGCAGCCCCTCATTTTATTCCTCGCATCTGCACAGAGCCCCCCAGTTTAATCCCCCAATCTGCACAGCCCCTTTCCTCATTTTATCCCCAATCTGTACAACCCCTCCCCTCATTTTATGCCTCCCTGCACAGTAATATAAGAATTTAAAAAAAATAAAAAAAAATACTCACATACGCATACTCACGCAATCCCAGCTCCTGTCCACCATCACCTCTGAGCATCAGTGGGTTCTGAATTGCACAATGGCACCGCTCCATCCAATGTCCCCTGTGTGCACCTTCTCCAACAAGGTGCGGGCTGGAAGTAACTACCCTTCTCCTCATGTCTCGGGAGGAGCACATTGCAATTACATTAGCGTCTGATAGACACGAATGTAATTGAGAGCAGAGAGGGAGCGACGACTGGGCGCAAGACAGAGAGAGGGGTGAGTGGTTGTCAGTGACTGACATCACCCACCTCCGTGCCTGTGCTGCAACTGTCACTGTGATGAAAGTGTGCGGCCGCAAGAAGATGTCGGGCAACCGCAGGCATTAAGCAATTTGTTTTCCAGAGTTCCCGCCTTGGGTAGGCAAGAGGTGAGGTTCTAGGCAGATGCCTAGCCTGCCTGCTCATTGTCCTGGCCCTGCTTTAAACACCTTATACTTTTACTCTCAAGGAAGAATAGTCTATAGCAGCAGCTTTCTCCCCTTGCCCCATTAAAAACATATGAACGCTCCACAATGTTGAAACCAACAGGAGAAGAATCTACCATAGAAAGATAAGTTCTTTGTATTTCACAGTTGTCTGTACCTGTAGATTTTGCTGCAGAATGACAGGAGATTCACTGTATATGTTTTGCTGCAGATCTCATTGATCTCATTGAATTTAAAGAGAATCTGTGTCCAGATATCACAATAAGGCTGGAGTCACACTAACCTGTGCAAAATACGGTCAGTATTTTACATGCGTAATACGGATGACAGACCCCTAAATAGTGCTCCGTATGTCACCCGTAATCAAGGTGTGGTCACGTATTTTGCGCATGTCAGCATCCGTATGCAATCCGTATGGCATCCGTATGGCGAGATTTTCTCGCAGGCTTGCAAAATGGACATATAATGGAGCCCTATGACAGGGTTTCTAAAAGACACCTGGTGCGTATTTCTCGCAAGTCACATGTGTGGTCCGTGTGTAATCCGTATTTTTTGCGCACCCATAGACTTGCATTGTAGTACGCTGACAATCGCAGCATGCTGCGAGTGGCACGGAGCGTAGGATACTGAGGAGAAATATACGGCTGGTGCGAGTGACCCCATAGAGAATCATTTGTCCGTGTCTAATGCGTGCTTTTTGCGCCTCTCACTGTCCCGTATTCCTCGCCAGTGTGACTCCGGCCTAAAAGCCGCATACATTTCTATATAGGTCTTTTGGACCTGATGTTACAAGTGTTCTTACACATTGCAATGGCTGTATAATCCTTCATGAAAATCTAAAACTTACGTGATCGCTCTTCCATGCTTCTCCTCCCCGCTGCTGAGCACAGGCTGTAGCTGTCAGTCAGGTTGGGTTGGCGGAGGCTGAAAACACTTGGATTCATGAGCATTCTCACTCTTTAGCTGTGCTAATAAAATGCTTATTTTAACATCAAGATTATATAGTCATTCTGACATGGATGTTCAAAGTAAATTCGTCAGCCTCATCAAGTTATTCACAGCAAAAATCACAACAATTTACTTTTGACACAGACATGAAATAGGCCTGGAATAAAATATGAGTAGCTGTCAGTTAATGACAGCAGCAATTAAGGCTACTTTCACACTAGCGTCGTGCGACGTACGTCGCAATGCGTCGTTTTGGAGAAAGAACGCATCCTGCAAAGTTGCCCGCAGGATGCGTTTTTTCTCCATAGACTTGTGTTAGCGACGCATTGCCACGTATGGCCACACGTCGCATCCATCGTGCGACGGATGCGTCGTGTTTTGGCGGCCGCGACGCACACAAAAACGTTACATGTAACTTTTTTTGTGCGTCGTGTCCGCCATTTTCGACTGAGCATGTGCGGCCAAAACTCCGCCCCCTCTTCCCTGGACATTACAATGGGGCAGCGGATGCGTTGAAAAACTTTCACAACGTGCGACGCTACGTCGCCCCGACGCAGGACGACGTGCGTCGCACGACACTAGTGTGAAAGTAGCCTAAGGCATCACTAGCAGTAATGGAAGCTAGCTTTCATTGCTGCACTTAGAGGCAAATGGCGGCTATATGATAAAGCTAGCATTTGTGCTTTATGGAGCAGCCCCTGAGGCCTGTCTGAACACACCCCGACTCACTCCATGATGGGTATAACCATCATGGAGCATTAAGAGGTTAATTATATATCACAAGATTTCACAATATTTCACAATATAAGCAGCATACATTATTATTTCTTAGGCCTGATGATACTGGGTATCTGGCTATATAATCCTTTTTGACAGTCTAAATGTAATTTCCACCCATCTAGTTTGATTGATAGCTCCTCAGTGTTCCACCTCCCTGCAGCTCAATACACAGCTGACTATTTGGCCGGGTGGGTGGTTGGAGACTAAATATACTTAGGCTATGTGCATACGTCCGGAATTCCTGTGGATTTTATGCGTTTTTGCCGCGTTTTTTTCAGTGAAAACGCTGCAAAAATGCATAAAATAAGCAACCCATTGTATTCAATGGCATTCCGCACATGCTGTGCTAATGCTGCATATTTTTCCGCGGCAATATTGCATAGTGGAAAAATACACGGCATGCTCATTCTTTTTGCGGAATCGCGGGAATTCCGCACACATAGGATTGCATTGTTCCGCTGACTTTCCCCATGTGGCTATGCCCACCATGCGCAAAGTAAGTGGAAAATGTGCAGATGGAACCCAGGGTCTGGAGGAGAGGAGACTGTCCTCTAGGCCCTGGGTACCACATCCCTGTAAAAAATAGAATTAAAATAAAAAATCGCGTTATTCTCACCTTCCGGCTGCCCACGCAGCGTCCCCAGGCCTCAGTTATGCTCCCGGCAAGTCCCGTTCCTAGCGATGCCTTGCGACAATGACCTTTGATGACGTAGCGGTCTCACGACACGCTACGTCATCAAAGGTCATTGTCGCAAGGCATTGCTGGGAACGGGACTTGCCGGGAGCATCGCGAGGCTTGGGAAGGCTGCGGCGGCCGCCAGACGGTGAGAATAACACGATTTTTTCTTAAATTATTTTAAACATTATATCTTTTTATTACTGATGCTGCATAGGCAGCCTCATAGTAAACAGTTGGTCACACTGGTCAAACACTATGTTTGACCAGTGTGACCAACCCGTCAATCAGTTTTCCAAGCAATGCTACAGATCGTTTGGAAAACGCTAGTATTCTGCAAGCTAATTACGTTTGCAAAACGCTAGTTTTTCGCGGGAAATACACGGGAATTACGCATGCAGATTTCTCGCAGATTTCCCGTGGCAGGGAGTTGCGGAATTCCCGTGGAAATTTCTGCGGGAATTCCGGACGTGTGCACATAGCCTTAGACTCATAAGCTCTCACTATTTTCTGGATTCATGAAATGCTCATTTTAATATCAAGATTATACGGCCATCCTGACATGGATTTACAAAGTAATTACACCTGCCTCATCAGTTCTATGAGATCTATTTAACAATGTATATGGATCGTAATGCAAAATCTGACGATTGATCTTTAATTGTTCAAATCTGAAACAGTTATTGACGTGCTGCAAAGGAAAAAATCTGCACCTCATTCAGATTTCTGCAGTGAAGGGATTTGTAGTGCATGGAGAAGGTTGTTCAGCTTTCATCCATTAGATGCTATTGTATTCCCATACCTTACATCTTCAAAACACCATTGAAAATTTGCACCAAGTCTGGTATGTATGACGATAATATTCTAAGATCTTTTCACTCACATTGAAATAATAGACTCTCAGAAGGACGGAGGAAGGGGAAGTTCTGGGCCCTGATTCATGTTGCCCCTGGTTTGGACAGCAAGTGAGGCTGGGTATAGAGGCAAGTTTCTCGCATTGCAGTTGCAAGTGTGACCCCGGCCTGAGTCTCATTACTAAGCACAGCTCTCCACCTCCACTGTATCCGGAGCCCACGTACCCACTCAGTTTTAAGGAAAATACATATTTAAAAAAAAACACAAAAGGAAGAAAAATATTGTTGATTTCAATAAAAAGAAGAAGTACATCTAAATCTACTCACGGGTTATCTCCATGATGACCTTTGTTGCCTTTTTCCTCTTGTTTGGGGCTGGAGTTCCAGACAATGGCATTGCAGCAAAAGCTTTATTAGGCTTTGTGTTTTTCTGTTAAAAAAGCGTATTTTATTATTAATTAGAAAGAAAACAGCTCAGTAATACATTTATAAGTCAGACTGTTTTTCCTAGGCATTTAATCTCTTACAAGGTTCAGGTAAGTCTTTAAAGGCAATCTGTCAGTAGGAACAACAATCCTAAGCCATTAATTTGGGCATGCAGGTCATAGAAAGAAAAACAAAATATACACAGTACATTTACTTATGCGATCATATGTCTTGTTCCAGAGAAATGCAAATTTTTCTTAATATCTAATACGTCTTTATATGTAAATGAGTTGTTAAGATCTATGAGCGGGACACTGATCTGCATGAGAATCTGCCTGCAGAGATTATTGTAAATGAAAGGGGACATTACCAGTGTGAGACATGTATCTCAGGAAAGCAGATTATCAGTCTATACATGTCTCATACTAGTAATTAAAATAAGCTGTGTATGCAGACTCTTGGGGATATATGAGCGTGGCTCATAGATCTAACAGCTCATTTGCATATTAAGACACGTTGATTTCTTTGGAATAAGACATCAGATCACAGATATCAAGGTATCATGTTATTCAGCTTTCTAAGACCTGCATGCCATTAAAACAGCTTAGGAGTGTTGATCCTACTGACAGATTCCCTTTTAAGGCTGGAGTCACACTAACCGACGCAAAATACGGTCCGTAGTTTACATGCGTAATACGGATGAATGACCCCTAAATAGTGCTCCGTATGTCATCCGTAAGCAAGGTGCGGTCGCGTATTTTGCGCATGTCAGCATCCGTATGTGATCCGTATGGCATCTGTATGCAATCCGTATGGCGAGATTTTCTCACAGCCTTGCAAAATGGACATATAATGGAGCCCTATGACAGGGTTTCTAACAGAAACGAAATAATAGATATAGACACATAGAATACATACATATATATATATATATATATATATACACACAAGTCATTGAGACAAACATATATATATATATATATATATATATACAGTATTTATATTTCACAGAGTTCTTCATAGCAGAATAGCCGCTAATTAAATTGCCGGCTTCTATCAAATCATTCCCCAACCCGACATGAAATGACACATGGTTTACATTCAGTAAAGCATTTCATTTCATGTTTTTTTATATGTCCCTGACTAATAATTAGATGAGGGTTTGTGTGCAAAATTTGGGAGTTGTAGTTGTTATTTTCAGGGGTTAATTCGTTGTTAAAAAATGAGTAGGCTTCCCATTGCCCTGTAGCGGTGGCGAATGGGTTAATCTAACAAAGGGTTAATGTCACCTTATAATCGAATGGTGACATTAACCCTTTGTTAGATTAACCCACTCGCCACCACTATAGGGCAATGGGAAGCCCACTCATTTTTTAACAACGAATTAACCCCTGAAAATAACAACTACAACTCCCAAATTTTGCACACAAACCCTCATCTAATTATTAGTCAGGAACATATAAAAAAAATGAAATGAAATGCTTTACTGAATGTAAACCATGTGTCATTTCATGTCGGGTTGGGGAATGATTTGATAGAAGCCGGCAATTTAATTAGCGGCTATTCTGCTATGAAGAACTCTGTGAAATATAAATATATATATATATATATATATATATGTTTGTCACAATGACATGTATGTGTATATATATATATATATATATATATATATATGTATGTATTCTATGTGTATATATCTATTCTTTCGTTTCTTTATTAAACCTGTCAGTGTGAGTATAATGTATAGCTCACTGAATTGCCGGCTTTTCTAAAAGACACCGGGTGCGTATTTCTCGCAAGTCACATGTGTGGTCCGTGTGTAATGCGTATTTTAGCGCACCCATAGACTTTCATTGGCGTACTACGGGCGTAGTACGCTGACAATCACAGCATGCTGCGATTGGCACGGACCGTAGAATACAGACGAGAAATATACGGCTGTTGGGAGCAAACCCATAGAGAATCATTTGCCCGTGTGTAATGCGTGCTTTTAACGCCTCTCACTCGTCCGTATTCCTCTCTAGTGTGACCGCGGCCTAACGGTTTGTAATACACACACTGTTACGATTTGGCTCTGCCACTTCCACCAGTCATCACGGGACCACAAATATGCGCTTTTACTTGCTTTCTATTACTTGCCAACTAGAGTCGAGATGAATCCTAACAATGCTTGTGACGATTTCACAGGACCATAGTATAGTGGCCATGTTGCTAGTCTGTGGCTGCCAGACCAGAGCACTGCAAGACTTGCTCTATCTGTCAGAATCTCGGATTAGTTGGCCTGATGGCAACTATGTAATGCCTGGTCTCTACATCATGATATGGTTGTTGAGGATGGGGGTGCGCCATTGCCTGAACTGCCTAGGGTACCAAAACACCTTACCTCGATCCTGGTCCCAATATTAATGTACTGCAGGATGCAGAAGGCCCCCATGATAGAAGGTAGATGCTGGTATTAATTGAGCAGAACCTAAAGGTACCCATGCAATAAGCTCAGTGGAAAAATCACGCAGGTAAACATATTCATAGTTCACAGAATTGCAAATCTGCTTTACTATGACCAAACAAAGCCTTTTATTACAAAGAAAATTAATGATCAAATACAGCTACAATTGATAGTGCCTCTCTGGGGAAAGTGCAACCAATCCAAAATTGCAAGTAAACTGTGTAAAAGTAAAAAATAAGCCATTGCCCACAAAAACTAAAACATTTGACAACATTAAGTAAGTCAATCTGAAATAGCCATTGCTGTGCACATGTACAGTGTTTTGTAACTTCTTTTAACCACTTCAGGGTTTGGAATCGTGAAACTGTAAGGGGGACGACCACACCACAGGTACCTGTGTGATGGGGCCGGAACTGATAAAGCAATGGCCGGAGGTGAGCCTCCCCTCCTCCCAGAAGTAGCGTGGGCGGAGGTCAACATGATGGGGGGTTGGAAGGTGAAGGTGGGGGGATTGGGCTTCAAAGGAAGGGGCGTTGCTGATATATAGTTGGGAGCAGTGTGCCTTCCTCCTCACAGTTCCCGCTCTTTTCACACAAAGCCTGTCCTGCCCTCCCTCCCTTCAGTTTTGGTGGATGGTGAAATTGGAGTTATTTGGGTCATGGCGGTTCGGAGGGGGGGGGGGGAGTCCTTGGAGTCGTTTGGAAATTGGTTTTGGAGACTCACTGTGTAGGGTCCCCTAGTTGCTTAGTGGACAATATGTCTCGGTGTGTTGGTGCTCCTGAGCCTGTGGGGTAACGGCTGGGAGTAATATGTTGGGTTTTTGTCCACAGCATTTTGGGGTAATTCACCTAGATCTTGTGGCTTCAAGGACTCCTCCTCAGTGTTCAAGTTATTGTATTTATGTTGTTCATAATACATTATTATTGTTGTTTGTTGATTTAATTAAAGGCTGCTGTGGCCATGCAAATTCCAAAGAAACTTCTGACCTCTGGTGTTATTAAGCGGCGTATGGGGTTAATACAGGTGGGTGGTGTGGGGCGTTAGGATGCTCCTGTCTCCCCTCAAGGAAACAACTTGACAATACCAACGTCAGGCTGTGTCCCCTGTTCCTGGGACCTATTCTGACAGAAAAACGTCTGTTTGACAAATGACTCTTTTGAGAACAGTTTCACTCGTTATTCCTACGTTGATTTCCCCTCAACCAAACCCCTATATTTCCTGTACTGCCCGTTATGTACCTCACATTTACCTATCTCCCTGCGTGGAGTAACTCCCTGTATTATTAAAACCTGTTACCCTTGGTCTGCCTCCTGTCTGTCACTGCATCCCGCTATCTGCTTTCAAAACCATTAAAAGAAATAACAAATTCATTCTCTGGGTGGCTTCATTTGGAAGCTGCCAGGCTCTTTATAGTTGAAAGTATAGGGAAAAGATGCTGGTGAAGGAGCAAAGACAGTGCCATAAAAATCAATGGCAAAACCACCAGCGATGACGTTTCATAAAAAAGACTATTGTCTTTTTCCTGAAGCAACTCAGCTGATAATTTAAAGATTTTGTGTGCACATACCCTTAGGCTACATTCACACATCTGTGTGAGTATTACCATCCAAGAGAAATGGAACAATTTTTTTTTTTTTATCAGGTGTCATTCCAGTTGTTTCCTTGATGCTTTTGTATTTTTATCATCCCTTTTTTTTCACTGAAGCAGGTAGACTGAACTTTTTTTTCTCCATTGACTTTTAGCAATGGGTCAATTAAAAATAGATTAAACTTTGATGGGAAACTGAAGAAGAAAGTCTGTCTTCCTGGTTTCATCCGTGTCTCATGAATCTCCATAGACTTTAATGACAAAGTCTGATCTCCAAGAATGGATGCAAACAGGATCTGATGTGAGTGTTATGGACTCGAGACATGAACCTGTTTTTAAAACTGATGTGTGTAAAGCTGAATGAAACTCTATGGGTCAGTGTGCTATGGAAGATAAAAACGGACAGGAAACACATATCTGTCTTATGTGGAAAGAAACTATGGTCCCTCCCCAAAGCTTCAGCAAGCAAAGTGTGTGGAACAGGCCAAAGGGTTATAAAGCAAATTTTAGGCACGTCTGACTTGGTTTGCAAAATCCTTGACCAGTATGTAGGACACCATTGATCTGTGTAATAATGCCGTCTCTCTTCAGTATATTACCTGATTGTGGCGGTAATGTCTATATTTGCAAAATATTTTGAGCCAAGAATGTTCTTGGTTTCTATCAGAACACAGCAAGGAAAATTTTCAGCTCTTGTTTGTTTTCTTATCTGCTTCTTGACACAAAATACCGAGCTTCCCACACAGAGACACACTACTCTCAAATAAAAGTTGTAAGGAAAAGAAACAATGGAGGAACTGTAACAAGATGGATAAATTTAAAAAAAATAACATTTAGCTGGAATATTCTGTGAATAAGCCTGGAAACAGAAGAGAAGACATTTTTATAAGAACCATGTATTATAATCATCAGGTGTTCAAAATGGGTATATATGACTGCTCTGAGGGACATACATAGAGGCCGGACAGTTCTAAGGTAGGGATGAACGAGCATATTCGTGGGTACTCGGTACTCGGTGAGTAATGCGGTACTCGGAAAATAGCGAGTATTTCACTACTCGCCTTGCTATTCGGTTCTCCCGCCCAGCAGTTGCCAATCACAGTAATGCCGCACCCTTCCAGGTTGTGGGCGGCATTACTATGTTTGGCTGGCCACTCAGCGTCCTTACAGTCATCATGGCCTGGCACTAAGCCCTGCAGCTGCCATTTTATGCACATTGCATGCAGAACACAGCTAGTGTAAAGAGAGTGTGAGCAGCTGCTAGGGAGAGTTGTGTTTTTTAGTTCAAATCAGCCAGAAATCCTCTGTGAAACCCAAAAGCTCTTTTCAGAGCTGAAAGTATAAGGACAGGGTGGGACAGAGTAGTGACTGTTTTCCCAGCTTTTTTTTAGATTACATTTACCCCAGCAGGGCAGGTTTTTTTGTGCAGTTGTGGTGCTGTGTTCACAGCGAATAGGATGCACGCACGGTACTACACAAGTGACACGCAGCCAGCACCGCTGTCTTGTGTGGTGTCTGGGCTGCGTATTCTTGCCTTAAACCTCAGGGCAGTTTTTTCGTGGCAGCACCGCTGTCTTGTGTGGTTACAGGGGTGCTTAATCTCACCTTAAACCTCAGGGCAATTTTTTTCTGCTGCTGCGGTGCTGTTTGAAAAACACAAAGCAGTACTAGGCTGTAGGCTGTAGTGCTACCTTCCACAAAGCACTAACAGCTCCTTGTTCCTCAATATCTGCATCTGAACATCTCCAACTATGGCAGAAAAATCCAAAATTCCTAAAAAGGCTGTTGTGAAGGGACAGGGACGTGTACATGGGGTCGTTGTTGCCCAACAAGGCACAGAGTCTGGGAGATCGAAGAAGGTTGATGCATCTAGGTTCCTGGCGAAACTTCCCGGTCTGGAACATAAACGGGCCTGGAAGCTAGAAGAACAAGAGCAAATATCGCCTTGGATGGATGATAAGGCCTCAACGAAATGTTCTAGCAGCACCCAATCGTCCATGACAAAACAGTCTACTGTCCATACAGATAACGCTGGGTCATCCTATTCTCAACCTGTTCCTAGTTCATCACCCGGTCAGGAGTCACAGGAAACATTTGACCCCAACCTTGGTCACTCCGAGGATCTGTTTGATCCATTTCCTTGCATTACCTCTGGCCTCTCACTGCGCAACATTGAAGAGGAACGTGAAGAAGAAAGCCACTGTCTGTTGAAGATGGCCAAATATTTGAAACCCCAAGTCCAGAAGAAAGCCACTTCCATCCACATGATATACCGGGTGAAGAGGTGGAGGCTGATGGTGATGACACACAGTTGCCATCTGGCTAGTCGCCAATATCAACACGGAAGGAGTATTACATGGACGATGAGGTGGTCGATGATGAGACCACCGATCCGACCTGGGCCGTTGGCACGCATAGCCAGCACAGCAGCACAGAGGATGAAGGTGGATACGTAGCACCAACAAAGGCACCAAGGGCTACTGGTTTGAGTAGAGTGCGAACTGTGTCAACTGTTGCCAAGAGCAATCTCTCTGTGCCCCAAGTCAAGGCAAGGGTGCATTCAGCCGCTGTCTGGAAATTTTTTTCCGATAGTCCTTCTGAACCAAATGTTGTCATCTGTAGCATCTGCCATAGGAATCTGAGCAGAGGCCAGGGCAAAGGCAGCCAAAGCACCACAAGTATGCGGAAACACATGGCAGCCAAGCACCCTAGTCAGTGGGCTGAACAGCAGGGTACCAAATCAGTGTCTGCGACTGCGGGTCAAACCACTGCCATGTCGCCTGTGATACATCCTTTCCAATCTGCTGGGTAGGAAGCAGGTGATCATCATACCTCTTGCTCACAAGCTGCGGTTGCACAGACACAGGCCACAACAAGCTCATCCACTTGTTTGTCCCAGGAAAGCGTCCAATTGTCCGTGCCCTAGATTTATGAAAGGATGCGTAAATACCAAGCCACACACCTACAAGCACAAATGCTGAACGAGCACATTGCAAAGTTGCAAGCCGTGGAGATGTTGCCGTTTAGGCTTGTGGGGACACAGTCTTTCCGTGATCTTTTGGCTGTGGCTGCCCCATGATACTCGGTTCCCAGCCGGCACTTTTTTTTCCCGGTGTGCCATCCCCGCGTTACACAAGCACGTCTTAAACAATCTAACGCGGGCACTCACCAACGTCGTAACCGGGAAGGTCCATCTTACAACAGACACGTGGACAAGTACTTGTGGCCAGGGACGATACATCTCTGTCACGGCACACTGGCTCAACCTGATGGAGGGTGGGACAAAGTCTCAAACTGGACCATCAACACATATCCTACCCACGCCACGAATAGCGGGCCCAACCTCAATCAGGGTTTCCGCCTCATCATATACGTCCAGTCTCCCCTCTTCCGCCTCATCATCTTATGCTGAATTACCCTCCACATCACTCCCAAGTTGGGAGCTGTGCAGCAGCGCATCGGCAAAGCAGCAAAACGCTCTGCTGAAGCTGATCTGCTTAGGTGAAACACCACACACTGCAGCAGAGCTGTGGCAAGGAATAAAACAACAGAACGATCAGTAGCTCTCCCCACTGCAACTCCAACCTGGTCTGGTTGTCAGCGACAATGGGCGTAACCTGGTGGCGGCTTTAAAGCTTGGGAAGCTGGTACACGTGCCATGCATGGCTCACGTGCTGAACCTAGTGGTGCAGAAATTTATAAAAACATACCCTGACTTGCCTTACCTACTTGAGAAGGTGCGCCGTATTTGCGGCAGGTATGGAGCAAGATTTCACAGTGGGTGATCCTACCCAGCCCAGCCAATATCATCAGGTAACATTGGGGGATGAAGATGATGATGAAAATGAGGAGGGAGAGGACTTCTTTTTCAGTGGTACCGAGGGGACACCTCATGCTACAGAGGGGAATCCCAACCCCAGCTTCATGTCTGTCCAGTATGGGTGGGCTGAAGAGGAGGAGGTGGAGGAGGAGAGTCAGTGTGAGGAGAGGGTTGGTATTGTTCCTCCTTCAGGGGTCACAGAACATTTGCCTCTTTGCAGCTTGGCACACATGGCACACTTCATATCTGTCTGTGCCAAGACCCTCACGTAATCTACATTTTCAATAGCAACCTATACTGGATGGCCACCTTTCTAGACCCACGGTACAAAGACAAATTTCCTTCGCTACTGTTGTAGTCACCAAGGGGTTTCACAATGGAATCCTTCAAGAAGGCCGTTGTCGATCATTTGATGGCAACAGGACCCTCAGACACCACTGCCAGCAGAGATACCAGCTCTGTGCAACAGCATGCATTAATGGGGAGAGATACACCAAGCAGGTCCAAAAGATGTGGTGGTAAAATGTCCACAAACTGGGCTATCTTCAATAAACCGGCTCTTCACAAAGGACTAGCTGGAACAGTAGCAATGTCAAGGAGGGAGAAGTTGAACAAGATTGTTAATGACTATCTAAGTGACCCTACCTGCGTCCTTCCTGACGCTTCTGTACCGTTTAATTACTGGGTATCCAAGCTGCATAGTTGGCCCAACCTCTCCTTCTATGCCATGGAGGTGCTGACCTGCCCTGCTGCTAGTGTGATGTCAGAGCGTGTGTTCAGTGCCGCTGGGGCAATCATCACAGATACACGCACACGGTTGACATCAGAGAATGCAGACAGGCTGACTCTGATAAAATTTAACAAGGACTGGATTCGCAACAGTATTTAAGCCCTCCAGATGACAGTATCCCAACCTAAAGTCACCCAACACATTTTTTTTTTAAATTGGTGATAACATCCATACCTTCACATAAAAGCACCTTTTCTTCTTCATACACATGTTTTCAAATCCTGCTTATGACACATGTACCTCATGGTCAATAAGCTAAAAACTGTTAGGCGTCTGGTTTCTGCGTCTGCTCTGCAGGAATCCAGAGCCTCACATTCTGCGATCTCCTGCTGTCTATCTACTGCAAAGAAGATTACTTTGCAGCAGACCGCTCCAGAGACTAAGTTCCTCTGTGCTCCTACTGAGCATGCTCACGAGGCAATCTCCCATTGGAGATCGGGAGTCATGTGCCCTGGTTCTGCTCCAGATCTCATTGGTCCATCTCGAAGATCTAGAAGGTCCTGCACGGCTATTAAAAGCGTGCATGACTGTTCGGCCATGCGCTAATATAGACTTTTCAAGCTAAATGTGTGAATGGTGACGGATGTATGACTCTGGTGACTGACTCATTTGAAACCCCTTCCCTCTGATATTACGCATGTGGATAGGGAATTAGTGCAGCAGTCAGCACCAGTCGGTGGCAAGCCTTAGGCCACTGTGCACTCCGCACCTCTACTCTAGCGTCCGACATTGCGCCTGCCTCCTAGCTTTGTCGACTAGCGGTCGTGCCCTACGCCGCGCTGCGGTTGCAGCCCTCCTTGGCGTCCGCAGTAGCAACGCCGCACACACGGTAGGTCTAGACGGATGCAGCTCCTCTGCCTTGGGTCCTGCTCCTGTGACCAGATACCGTGTGTGCATTGCCCTGTGGTCTGTGACACTAACAGGCTCAGCATTTTCTTATGTTTATGTTGCGGCGCCTCTGTGTGTGAACAGAGCCCGCTTTGCGCACTTCAGGTGAAGTCTAACCCGTGCGCATTATACCGCCATATTGCTCGTCTGTCATTACCTAGCAGCGGTGTAACATCTATTGCACGGTGGACCCCGAGCGGCGAACGCACTTTATTATTTATTTTTATTTAGTGCATTCCGCTGTTCCTAGCAAAAATCAATGTTACGTCAATTAATATTTCCCATCGGAGGCACTTGTGATGAGAGTGAGACCCTTCTTCCTTCATCAACCATGGTATCATGCCCCTTGGGCTAATTTTTGGAGACACTATGGCTATGCCTGGACACTGGTCACTGCCACCTCTATGCTACTAGTCCTAGCTTCATCATAATTGTTTGGCCCTTCAGACCTGCCTTGCTTCCTTCATCAACCATGATACAGCCCCTAGGGCTAATTTTTGGAGACACTATTGCTATGCCTGGACACTGGGCACAGCCACCTCTATGCTAGTAGCCCTAGCTTCATCATAATTGTTTGGCCCTTCAGACCCGTCTTGCTTCCTTCATTAACTATGATAAAGCCCATAGGGCTAATTTTTGGAGACACTATGGCTATGCCTGGACACTGGGCATGGCCACCTCTATGCTAGTAGTCCTGGCTTTATCATAATTGTTTGGCCCTTCAGACCTGCCTTGCTTCCTTCATCAACCATGATACAGCCCCTAGGGCTAATTTTTGGAGACACTATGGCTATGCCTGGACACTGGGTATGTCCACCTCTATGCTAGTAGTCCTGGCTTTATCATAATTGTTTGGCCCTTCAGACCTGCCTTGCTTCCTTCATCAACCATGATACAGCCCCTAGGGCTAATTTTTGGAGACACTATTGCTATGCCTGGACACTGGGCACGGCCACCTACTGTCGTGATCCATGCTGGATCAGGACTGATAAAAAGCACAGGTAACCTTTTTTTTCCCTAAGCTGTGCTTAGGTTTGGTTTTTGCCCCCGGTGGCCATTAGGATTATTGCACTGTGGTGTCGTTTGTTCTAAGTTTGCCCCCGGTGGTGGTGAGCATCATTGCACTCTAGTTTCTTTAGTTAAGTGCACAGGATTATAATGCAGGTGTGATTGCTGGCTCTGCTATAAAAGAGTCACAGGTGTTGCAATCAGTGTTGGTGATAGTGTTCATTTCAACCATCCTTGGTGGAGGAAGAGCTGGAGAGCGTTCCTTGCAGCACTGTCTTAGCCCTGGTGTGGAAGAAGTCATAGGGGACTTACTTGTAGTTCTGACAGAGCTTGGTGGCAGCGATTCAGGAGGAGAGCTGCATTCTGGTGGTGGACTCTGTTGCCAGGAGCAAGTGCAACAGAGTAAAGCTAAGAGGTGTTTCCCTGTTTGTGTTTTTCCTTAGTGTGTATTAGTACAGCGGTGGGGCCAGTGCCTGCGCCACCCAGCTCCCTAGCAAGGGATAGGTGTAGGGTGTGCTAGGGTGACAGGTATCCTGATCGGCATAGGGAATGTTAGGAGCATTAGGGACACTGACTCAGGGGAGTGCAGGAGGTCGCAGGGCCCACCGTTGTAACCGTTTCCTCTTTCCCCGTGTCTTGTTGTTTTAGTTACCGGCCTGCGGACCGTGTCACACAGGACAGTATCACGTGCCGCGTCTTGTTGTTTTAGTTACCGGCCTGCGGGTCGCGTCACACAGGACGGGTCTACGTGACACCTCTATGCTAGTAGTCCTAGTTTCATCATAATTGTTTGGCCCTTCAGACCTATCTTGCTTCGTTCATCAACTACGATACATCCCCTAGGGCTAATTTTTGGAGACACTATGGCTATGCCTGGACACTGGGCTTGGCCACCTCTATGCTAGTAGTCCTGGCTTTATGATAATTGTTTGGCCCTTCGGACCTGCCTTGCTTCCTTCATCAACCATGATACAGCCCCTAGGGCTAATGTTTTGAAGACACTATATCTATGCCTACAGATTGGGCAGTGGCACAACAAGGACAGTAGTCCAAGCTTTATAATTGTGAATCCCTTGTGATGATGATGATGGATGGCTTCTTTCTGCGTTAACCATAACACAGCCCCTAGGGCAGATTGCTCTCCTTACACCACTTACACACTTAGCTGTCAGAAGGTCGCCTCTATCATCAGTCGCTCTTACAGCACTTCTGATATATCACTGGCACTGCGTAAGTGGCGCACGAGTCCCACTCTTCCGGCAAAAAACCACAGGACTTCAAATTGTGTTTGTACATTCTAGTGAAGCAGTGGTGTAAAAACAATCGTGCAGAGAGAGAGAATTTTTTCAGCCGCCAGAACAGAGTTTAGGGTTAAATTTGCGGCTGAGTGAAGTCCTTCCGGCATGCGCAATGAGAAATGCGGATCCGGCCGCCCGAAAAAATGTTGCATTGTCCGTCCGGGCATGTCGGCGGACGCCAAAATTTTGGCGGATCCGCAAAAAAACGGATCCAATGGATGGTCATCCGTCAAGATCCGCCGGTAATGCAACTCAATGGGAAAAAAAACGGATTCGCCTAGCAAAATGGCGGATCCGTTTTTTTTGCAAAATGGCGGATTTTGACTGATGGTAACAGACGGATGTGTGAAACAGGCCTAAGCTGTCAAACAGGCAGATCTACTCAACAAAGCAGCAACGATACGGCGATCCGTATAACGACCTCGGTGGTCGTTGGGACCTTGTCACACAGCAGCTATTCTGATGACTCACGCCTGCGTCCCTGAGTTCTGCATCGCCAACGAGGTAGCTCGTCGGCGTCAAACACAGCGGGACACAAGCGATCAAAAAATGGCCTAGGACATTCGAGCATGATCAGTGACATCGCAGCGGGGGGGCGGTCGCCGCTATGTGTCACATGTAGCGAGATCGCTGGCAAGGTCACTGTTGCATCACAAAACCTGTGACGTTTCAGCGATCTTGCTAAAGATCTCGTTATGTGAGATGGGGCCTTTAGACCTTCATGTACAGTATATATGCTCATAGGTTTGACCTTTGCTCTATTCTGAAGCCAACCTTTAAAGGTCTTATTAAGGCTAGTTTCACAGCTGCTGTGACATCTCCCATTGAAACCAACGGGCCCGGCTCCGAGTACCCCGCCGCCCTGGGTGCGATGGCGATCCATTTTTGGCGTCACGAACAGGATGATGAAGCCCGGTGCCACCGGGTTCTGTGTGCCGAAGATTTATTGTACTTAATTGCTGAGAAAGTGCAAAATAACCAAAATTATAGACTCTAAAATGGACTCTCAAAATGGCCGCCGGCGTGGTGAAGAAGGGCGTGACAACATGGGTGGTCCTAAGAAAAGAGCGCGAATTGTCCTGGGCCTTCCCTGCCTAAACTTCTATGCTACAGCGACATGGCCCACCCCCAGAGGGGTTCGTATACTGGCCTGGTATGGAGGACATGGAGGAGTAGGAAGAAGACGCCGCCCCAGAAGGAGGAGTGGAGCCCTGTGGCGGGAAAGGAGCCCGGGAAGGAGAGAGAACGCCAGGACGCCATGATGGAAGAAGGACAGAGGCCAGGAGAAAGCGGTGGAGAAAAACAACTCTCCCCCAGGCAGCACCTGCAGAGCATACGACCGCTGCGACACCCATTGCAGCGCCTGCCGCCACCTCAAAAGCCAATACTGCCACTGGATGTGGCCTGCAAGGAGGAGATACATGAGGGCCCCGGAGCAGCCTCTGGGGCGGAGGTTGCATCCCTGCCCTGACCTGGCGCGGCCACGCAGGTCCCCATCAGAGGCCTCGGCGGGCACCAATCCTGTGCCAGCTCGGATGCAGCTGCCGCCCGCTCACCAAGCAGCTCCGAAGGTTGCAGCTGCCACCGTTCACCACCCTGTACCCGCATCGGAGCCAGAACATCACTGGGAGGTACCAGTTATGATCACCGCCCATGCCTTGATCCTGGTGCTGGGAACTGTACCTGTGGACCGAAATGGTCCAGTGCTTGCTCAGGTCTTAAGTGGCAGTACCCAAGTTTCACCAGCGGTCAGACCAAAAGCCAAGGCAGCAGAGATACCACCTGAGGCTGAGAAACAGCACCCCCAGGTACAAGCTGTTACCCCTGCTGTACCACATGCAGCAGCTCCACCAGCTGCCACCCCATCTGCACAGGCAGCCACCAACCTAACTCCTTGGGAGAAGGAATACCTGCAATTTGTAGACCATCAACAGTCTTAGTTCTCCCCTGGAAGCAGCCAAAGAAACCAGCTTCCACCAACCCAGGAGGAGACCACCACTAGAGAAACATTCCTCAAATAACTAACTGTTACGCAGGAGGGTATTAGCACCGTTGTGCTTTCTCGTTTATAATGTTTTTCTTTTTGATTCTAGTTTTTGCCTAGTTGCATTTTTTATTGAACTGCAGTGATCATGAACTTGGAGTGTATCACAAACTCTCTTGTATATAGTTGCACCTCTTTCTGTGCCTTCTCTTGGTTTTACATAGGTCTTCTAAGAATAAAGACTACCTCACCTGGAGCAAGGCTCCCACCTAAAGGACACTGCAAGAAATCCCAGCTGGGAGCAGTGTCCAGCACTTACAAGAATTTTTGAAGTTTTGATATGATATAATGTGATTTGAATAAAGATGCAGGTGACGAACCAGGCATCAGCAGTTGTCACTTATGGTCAAGAAGGGAAATGTGAAATGATAAAAGGTATTGAAATGGTAAAGTAATATACTAAGTATAGATAGTTAAGTTGTTTGCAACGTTCAAGAGACAATGCCTCCCAAATTGGAAAGTTTAGATAAGAACTGTTTATTTAGCATTCAAAAATCTTTGTATGTTCCTTATTTTGTTTCATCTTTGTTTCACTTGCAGCCCGCGGACATGCTGTTTTTAATGGGAGGGTATGTGGTGCCCCTGAGGGTTCAGTCGCCACAGAGGTACTGCACCTCCTACTAAGGTGTGGTACCCCACCATCCAGGTAAGGTGGAGACACCTGACCACACTCCAACACCTGCATCCCACACAACATAGTAGTGTAGTAAAGCACCTTTGTATAATACTTATGTATGGTATAAGGACTTCAATGGCGTAGGGCAATGACGGCAGAGACACGCTTAGTGAAGCAAGTGATTTATATATAATTGTGCACAATAAACGTGGAAATACGTAACAGGTTCAGAGCACAGACATACAGCAGCACATAGCAAAAGGTTCAGCAAGGATGGTAAGTTATTAAGAGTCACTGAGTACGGAATATAACTGGGTATTGCAGGCAAAGTCCAGAGTATAACAAATGTCCAGCAGGATAATGTTCAGCGGGCACCGGGTAACAGCTACTAACCAGTATAGCAAACAGAAGTCCAGTTGTAGCGAGCCTCTGGTATGATGAGTCCGGTGGAGATCCAGTAAAGGGACCTTCAGTGGGCACAAACACTAACCGGGTACCGTAGCCAGAAGTCCAGCGGTATCCAGAGGTCCAGAGAGGTGAAGTTTCAAGCAGGAAACAGGGTTGTTCCAGAGTCACAAGATCTGGGAGAGTGGCAGGGCAGGAGCACACCAGGAATCAATATACTCAAGCGATTTGCTTGTGCTTAGGGGCGGGTTTTTATGCAGCTGGGGAGGAAGTGATGTAAACGAAAACTCCATCTTAACTAAGGGCAGCTAAGAGGAAGTGATGCGACAGGACCGAAAACTCCATCTTAACCAAGGGCAAAAGTTTATTCAAAACTGACCGGAAAGTCCTAGGATCCTGACAGTACATCCCTCCCAAAAAACGGCCTCAGGACGGAACAGGACCGGGCTTGTCCGGGTACCTCCGATGGAACTGAGCAATCTTCCTAGATGTGTTGATGTTGTCAACGGGTTCCCAGGAGTCGTCCTCGGGTGAATAGCCTTGCCAGCGAACCAGATATTGCAGCCGTCGCCGATGGAGACGGGAGTCGAGAATGGCCTCAACGACAAATTCTTCTTGACCATCTACCATCACCGGGGGAGGAGGTGGTACAACACGTCCCTGAAAGGTATTAGGAGTTACCGGTTTGAGCAGAGAAACATGAAAGACCGGGTGTACCTTCATAGTCCGTGGTAACTTCAGCCGACAGGCCACGGAGTTCACAATCCCGGAGATCCTGAATGGGCCGATGTATTTTTGCCCCAGCTTCTGTGAAGGGACACCAAGCTTCAGGTTTTTGGTGGACAACCAAACAGAGTCCCCTACCTGGTACGAGGGTGCCGGTCGTCTGTGAGCGTCTGCCGAGTCCTTGTAACGTCGCTGAGCAGTTGTCAAGGTGTCTTTGAGGACCTCCTGAACTCGTTGCAACTCCGTCACCCTGTCTCCAACCGCGGGTACAGGGACTGCGACCGGTGACCTAGGCAGAATACTTGGATGGTAACCCAGGTTTGCAAAAAAGGGTGTTATCTTCGTGGAACTACTCTGGGTGTTGTTGTAGGAGAATTCTGCCAGAGGAAGGAGCTTCACCCAATCGTCCTGTAGATGGCTCACGTAACATCTCAGGTATTGTTCCAGGGTCTGGTTGGTCCGTTCCGTCTGTCCATTCGTCTGAGGATGGTAGGCAGAAGATAGACACACATTAATTTGGAGTGCAGAACAAAACCCCTTCCAGAACCTAGAGGTGAATTGAACACCTCGGTCAGAGATGATCTGATCCGGGACCCCGTGTAAACGAAATACGTTCCGTACTACCAGGTCAACAGTCTCTGCGGCCGAGGGGAGGCCAGTACAGGGGATGAAATGGGCGGCTTTGGTCAACCGGTCTACCACTACAAGGATAGTAGTGCTGCCACTTGATGGAGGCAGATCCACAATAAAATCCATGGAGATGGACCCCCATGGGCGAGACGGCATGGGTAAAGGCTGGAGGAGGCCTGTAGGAGCCATACGATGGACCTTGCACCGGGCACAGATCACACATGATGTGACGTAGTCTTTCACGTCTTTCATACAGGTAGGCCACCAGAAGAACCGGGTCAAAAACTCCTGAGTTTTTTGTACCCCCCTATGTCCTGCCACCGTGGAGTCATGAACCAATTTAAGGACTCGAAGTCTTACAGCCTCCGGGACATACAGGCGACGTTCTCGTAACCACACACCATTCCGAAGAACAAGTGCCACGTCGCTCGGGGGGGGGCAGCAAGGAATACATCACCATCATAGGCCTGCTTGATGTCCTTCCATAAGTCCTGGTCCTGGATCACTCCGATGAAGTTGGAATCAGACAACACGATTTGAGATGATGATGAAGGCACAGGGTCCGAGGTGTGGAGACGGGATAAGGCATCAGCCTTTCCGTTACGGGAACCTGGTCGATATGTGACAACAAAATTAAATTGATTAAGAAAAAGGCTCCACCTGGCTTGCCGTGGGGACAGACATCTGCAGATTTCAGAAATTCCAGGTTGCGGTGATCTGTGAGTACCACCACTTGTTGTGCCACTCCCTGTAAGTGGTGCCGCCATTCTTTGAAAGCAGACACGATCGCCAGCAACTCCTTGTCCGCAACATCATAATTCCTCTCCGCAGGGGACAACCGTCGAGAAAAGAAAGCACATGGGTGCAGTAAAGCTTTGTCCCCAGTTCTCTGGGACAGAACTGCTCCCAGAGCATAATCAGAGGCATCGACTTCTACAAGGAACGGAAGTGAGGGGTCTGGGTGAATCAGAATTGGTGCTGATGTAAAACAAACCTTGAGATGGTCAAAAGCCTCCTGAGCCTGGACGGACCACACAAACCTCTGACCCTTCTTGGTTAATGTGGTAATAGGGCGGACAATTTCTGAGAAATTACGGATGAAACGCCTGTAGAAGTTGGCAAATCCGACGAATCGTTGCACCTCTTTGATGGTACCCGGTACCGGCCATTCCAGTATTGCTTTTATCTTGCTGGTTTCCATATTTAGACCCTGTGGAGAAATGACATACCCTACAAATTGAATATTAGTACAATGAAATTCACATTTCTCAAGCTTGATGTACAGGCGGTTATCACGTAGGCGAGCAAGGACCGTTTTGACATGCTCTTGATGTTCCTGTAAAGAATTAGAATAAATCAAAATATCGTCCAGGTAGATGACCATGAACTGGTCCATAATGTCCCTGAATATATCGTTCACCAAGTGTTGGAATGTTGCGGGGGCGTTGCAAAGGCCGAAGGGCATGACTAAATACTCAAAATGTCCGTATCTACACCTGAATGCTGTCTTCCACTCGTCCCCTGGACGGATACGGAGCAGGTTATACGCCCCTCGGAGATCTAACTTGGTGAAAATTGTAGCCTGTTGGACCCTTTCTAATAATTCAGGGATCTGGGGCAATGGGTACCGGTTCCGGATGGTGATCTTGTTGAGCTCCCGATAATCTATGCAAGGGCGCAGAGTTCCATCCTTCTTCTTTACAAAGAAGATGGGTGCCCCTGCGGGTGAGGTAGAGGGACGAATGAAACCCTTGGCAAGATTCTCATCAATATATTCTTTTAAGGCGTGTAGTTCAGGGGCCGCCAACGGGTACACATGTCCAAACGGTATCTCTGCTCCGGGTAATAAGTCTATAGGACAATCGTAAGGTCTATGTGGGGGGAGCTGATCAGCATTCTGTTTATTGCAGATGTCAAGAAAGTCATGATAGACCGTGGGCAGAACGGGTACCTGTACATTGTCCTCCATAGCATGCGTTGTTGGAGCCGGTTCAGTTGGTTTTACGGCAGGAGCAGTCTGGGATGGGAAGGAAATCTCTTTTGTCTCCCAGTTGATGACTGGATTGGTAGCCCGAAGCCAGGGGATTCCTAAAATGACTGGAAAATGTGGAGATGAAATTAACATAAAGACAAGGGTCTGCTGCTGACCTGGTTTGATCATACATTCGATGGGTACAGTCTCTTTATCCACGGGTCCGGAAGTCAATGGGGACCCGTCCACGGTTTCCATGGTAACTGGTGATGCTCTCTGCTGAGACGGGATACCGTGTTTCCTAGCAAAAGAGAGATCCATGAAATTCCCCCCAGCCCCAGAGTCAATCATTGCAGCCATAGGAATTAGCTGTTTCTTCCATTTTATTTGTATAGGGAGCGAGCAGTGGGTGGATTTCCCTTCAGAGTCCTTAGCTGCAGTGGATAGTACTGTGGAGGGAAATACCGCATCCAGGTGGGAACTAGCTTCGGAGGCTTCGGATTCTATGTCGGTATTATCATATTCGGCTACAGCCGCCAAGATCTTATTGGAACGATTAGGACGCCTTGGACAGTCAATAAGGAAATGGTCTGATTTGCCGCAATAAAAACATAGCCGTTCACGGAGCCGATGTTCGCGGCGTTCCTGGTTCTCTCGGTTTTGTACAGAGTCCACTTGCATGGGAACCTCCGCAGGCTCTCGTGGTGTCTTAGGAACAGGTTCCCTGGTAGGTGACGGAAAGTCAGGTACCCGGTTAAGTGCTGCCCATCTTTCCTGTCTGCGCTCTGTTAAACGGGTATCAATGCCCAGTGTTGAAGGAACAGGTCAAGATCATCGGGTGATTCGGCACGGGCTAACTCGTCCTTGATGGCACCGGACAGTCCCTTTTTAAATACCGACAACAACGCATTGTTACCCCAGTCAGTGTCCACCACCAGTCTTTTGAAGTCGGTGACATATTCAATCACAGGCCGCTTGCCTTGCCGTAAAGAAAGGAGAGCCGTTTCAGCAGTATTACGGCGGTTCGGATCGTCGAACATCAGTGCCATAGCTGTTAGAAAATCCTCTAAGCAGTTCAACCGCACGTCCCTGGTCTCAATCATCGGGTTAGCCCAGGCCAGGGCACGTGAAGTCAGCATCATGATTATGCATAATACTTTAGATCGATCCGATCGGTAATAGTCAGTATTCACATCAAAGAATAGCATGCACTGATTAATGAAGCCACGGAACTGACTGCGCTCACCATTAAAGCGGAAAGGAGGTAATTTAGGCATACTGGGAGCAAATCCGGGCGAGGTACGGTCGGCCACCCGAGCCTCCACCTTGCCTTGTAGCTCCTGCATAGCTGTACCCAGGAACTGGTGGTTATGATTCAGTCGTCCCTCGATATCTCCAAGCCTGGCGTGCACAGCATCCATGTCCTGCTGTAAGGAGTGGATCATGGAGTATAGCTGATCTAATCGTGCCTCTGACATTGCCCCAGCGAAGTCCTCTAAAAGGGCTTGAGTATAATATAATACTTATGTATGGTATAAGGACTTCAATGGCGTAGGGCAATGATGGCAGAGACACGCTTAGTGAAGCAAGTGATTTATATATAATTGTGCACAATAAACGTGGAAATACGTAACAGGTTCAGAGCACAAACATACAGCAGCACATAGCAAAAGGTTCAGCAAGGATGGTAAGTTATTAAGAGTCACTGAGTACGGAATATAACTGGGTATTGCAGGCAAAGTCCAGAGTATAACAAATGTCCAGCAGGATAATGTTCAGCGGGCACCGGGTAACAGCTACTAACCAGTATAGCAAACAGAAGTCCAGTTGTAGCGAGCCTCTGGTATGATGAGTCCGGTGGAGATCCAATAAAGGGACCTTCAGTGGGCACAAACACTAACCGGGTACGGTAGCCAGAAGTCCAGCGGTATCCAGAGGTCCAGAGAGGTGAAGTTTCAAGCAGGAAACAGGGTTGTTCCAGAGTCACAAGATCTGGGAGAGTGGCAGGGCAGGAGCACACCAGGAATCAATATACTCAAGCGATTTGCTTGTGCTTAGGGGCGGGTTTTTATGCAGCTGGGGAGGAAGTGATGTAAACGAAAACTCCATCTTAACTAAGGGCAGCTAAGAGGAAGTGATGCGACAGGACCGAAAACTCCATCTTAACCAAGGGCAAAAGTTCATTCAAAACAGACCGGAAAGTCCTAGGATCCTGACACTTTGGTTGCTCCCTGCTTGGAACACGAAGAGTGCTGGGAGGTGGGTGGAGCTTAGTCTGCACCAAAAGAGTGGAAGATATTAGGATTGGGTCAGTCTGACTAGGTCAGTTTGTGAGAGAAGATCCCCTGAGAGGGATGAAGGAAGTGCTGCAGCAGACTTCAGTAACCTGAGTCTGCTGGCACAGGAAAGAGATATTCAGAAAGCCTAATTCTCCATAAGAAAGATAGTTTTGTACAGAACGTAAGGAGAAGAGAGAACTAAGGATTAGGGTTAGAGCAGAGCCCTTCTTCAAGTTCTAAGCGCAAGGCCGGGGTCCGGTCCCCGAGGTTGTATGGATACTAATGGTCCTGCGACAGACACGAGAGGAATAGAAGTTGTCACCACTTTATTCCCACACAAGACTTGGGGGCACAACAGCAACGAGAGTGAGCCGGGACTTAGTAGCAAGGAGTCCCCGAAGCAGGCTACAGCTGTCTGCCGTACAAGTAGAATTCTAAGAATATCAGAAAGGAGGAACTCCAGTGTAACTCAGTACTGTGAGTACTTCACTACGAGCGCTAAGGAGGGAGACGTTCAGAAAAGGCACATATGTTGGCGGAGTGTTGGAACGGAGTACTTCATCTTGCCTGGAGGTTGGCTGAGCCCCTGACCTGGAGGACACGGCACCGAGGCGGGCACCTGTATGCACAACAGACTGTGAGTAAAGCTTTGAAACTACATGCCCTTGTATCCTCCGCTTATTCCTGCGCCAACACCCTCAGCACTGCTACATCGCTGTACCTGACACTGCACCATCTACGTCTCCTCCCTACCTCCCCATCTACACTGCCCTGGGACTACAGCCCTACCTGTGGAGGGCCACAACATCATTGCTGCACCACACCATCTGTCCCAGAGGATCTGTCTGCAGCGTCGGCTTAACATCTTCATTGCCAAACACCACAGGTGGCGTCACGAATCATTTACTAATAAACTTTAATCATCATCCACACGTTCAACATCTTCCCCTTTTACAATGGACACCCAGGGCTACGGACCGGGCACAGCTGCCGTGACATCTCCCATTGAAACCAACGGGTCCGGCTCCTAGTACCCCGTCAGCCTGGGTACGAGGGCGATCCACATGTGTGCCTCTTAATGAATCATGAGTGTCTGAATCTAATACGCCTCATCATTGGCAGGATAGTACTAGTGCTGCCGAGAACAATGGCCGTCTATTTGCTAAGAATGATATATTACTGCTCATTTTGTGAGTATGGGAAATGTGACTGGCTTGTCTATAAAAGCTTTTAAATGAGCGTTGAACAGCAAACAACAATGTAAACCTACCCTTAAAGTATCACAGAGTGTCCCTTCGGTTCATACTACAGTGCAGACCTGTACAACATATGACCAGCGGCAGTACGTGGCCCACCAAACGATGTTGTGCAGCTAGTGTAGCTGTCCAGGAGACTCTGCTCTGTCTTCCCATATTCAAATGTATTCGCATCTGTCAAATGCGAATACATTTGAATGCTGCGGCACTGGGACTGGGGCAGAGAAAGCGCCAACTTGCAGCAGAATGATGAGGTCAACATGCTGATTACATCATCACACTGCTGCCGGCGCCGGGCCCACAAAGGCAGAGGAGACATCAGGCACTGGTAAGCTCTCCATAGAGGAGTCGAAGATTAAATATCATGTTATTTTAGATGAGGGGCCCGGGAAAGGAAAGATTAGTGTTACTATGAGGGCACATAATATGGTAATTTGAGACATTATGGGCAATTTGGGACATTATGGGGGACATTATGGAGAAATTTAGAGAAATTTAGACATTATGGAGCAAGTTGGGACACTGTGGGGAAATTGGGAACATTAAGGGGGACATTATCAGGCAATTGGGGATTGTGAAAGGGGGCATAGTATAGTGAGGGGCAGTGAGGTGGAGATGACTTGGAAAGGGGCAGTTTGGGGGAGATAGGGAAACACACAGTATGTTGGGGACATTATGTAGAGGGATTGTGTGGGGATATTATGTGGGGAAGATTTTATATAGAGGTGCAGTGCAGGGGATATTTTGGAGAAGAGCGGTGTGGGGTGATATTATCCAAAGAGGCAGTTTAGTTGGATATTTTGGAAAGGGGCAATATAGGGGGATATCATACAGATGGGCAGAGTGTAGGGGATATTTGGGGAGTATGGGGAAGTATTTTGGAGAGGAGCAGTGTGGGAGAGTATTTTGAAGATGAGCAGGGTGTGGATGGGGGTATTTTGGAGAGGGTTAGTGGGGGATATTATAAAGAGGCAGTGTGGGTGGAATATTTTGAAAAGGGGCAGTGTAAGGGGATATTATAGGGAAGGGCAGTGTGTGAAAGTTATTTTGTGCAGGAAGCACAGTCAGGGGAGATTATTTATTCAGGGTAGATATTTTTATATATGAAGCAGTGTAATAATGCTTTTATTTTTAAGGGCACTGTGTCAGAATGTGCTGCTGAAGACAAAGAAGAGGCAACTATGGTGAGAAAGCTCTGGGCATGGAATCATGGAGTCTGCACTATATGGAGACAAAATAGATAGGAATAACTCTAATTAGAGAAGATACCACTTCTAAGGTACCTGGATGTAAATGTTTTTTGTGATACTGACTACATCTCATCAGTGCTGTGGTCCCTGTATGGTTTGCATGGTAGCTGGTAACAACAATTCCCAGCATCTCCTTACTATTGTTAAGGACATACTGGGAATTGTAGGTTCATGTAATACAAACGTATATTGGTCAGACCTGACATTACAATTGATCACTGTACTAAGCTTGGCACTGCATTCATGTGCTGATGGAGATTCTTTTGCACATTCTTATACTAAAGCTGTTTCTGGTGCTGCATTCATGTAATGATGGTGATTATTTCACTGCATTGGTGGATCTGGCGCTGCATTCACATACTGATGGTGGTTCTGGTGCTGCATTTAATTTATGCTAGCGTTTCTGGTGCTGCATTGCATTCATAAACTGATGGTGTTTCTGGTCCTGCATTCATGTATTGACAGTGGTTGTGACATTGCATTCATGTAATGACGGTGGTTCTGACGTTGGATTCATGTACTGATAGTAGTTTTGATGCTGCATTCATGTAATGATGGTGGTTTTAACACTGCATTCATGTACTGATGGTGGTTCTGGTGCTGCAATCATGTGCTAACAGTGTTGTGATCTTGTACACATGTAGCAATCCAATCCAGAGCATGATTCACGGCTATGTTAAAACTTAAAAAGTGTCAAAACTTTTGAGATTATGAAGAGGATTTGGTGAGTTTCGGCTCCAAAAAACTCAGTTTTAATTAGCGTATGTTCACACTGATTTTTTTGAGCAGAAACTCTTGTAAGGAGGCTAATGGCCACGTAGTCTATGGGAGGTACTGTATGTGTCACAGAGATGGCTGCTCTCTGTGATGTAACCCAGAGTATTTTCTTTAGTGCATGTAGGCACTAAGAGGTTCGTTTGGGGCACCTGTGACTGTGTTGTGGGTAGATATGAGAGATGGGTGGGTCTGGCTACCCACATACCTCACCTCTGGGTGTGGTTACAGCCTATATAATGGAGGCTGTTTGGCACATGGTCTGTGTGTTGGGAGAAGGCCTCCTGTGTGTTTGGCTCCAGACCGATCCTGAGAACTGGACACTAACCAGCCTGTGTGCCCACAGGCCTGGCGGAGCAGAGCCCTGCTATGGACATTTAGTGTTGTATTTGCCTGACCTAAAGACTGTTTATTTTCTGTTTTGCTTCTGGGGTCTATGAAGCAATAAATCTCCATAAATAGGCCTCCTGTTTTGCTCCCGTCGCACCCAAGTGAGTAAATGAGTGAAACCGCTACGCTCTCCAAATTCTTCTCAAATACTCAATGTTTTGGTTCTGGTGATGTATTCTTGTAACTACCCCTTTAAAAAAATGTGTGGCCCTTGGGATTGGTTCAGTATGGCAATGTTACCAAAAATGTTGTGCACACCTGCTATAGAGCCCTATGGCAGAACTGAAGCACACTATATTACAGAGGTATTATATGGAATCTGATGGGGTAATATACAGAAAAAGTTCAGGATATCGTCATTTGAAATGAGTGGCATATCCAAGTTTCATAGAATTCTATGCTCCATATCATTTGGAATTTGTGCAGAGTTTTAATATGAGTATTTGCATGAGGCCTAAGACTATCAAGGATTTTGTTAGGGGCTAGCGGAACGCACCAAATAATGAAGATGGTATAAGGTGTGTTCGCAGCCCCGGGTCCACCGTGCAGAGATGGAAACCTGCTGCTCGGTAATGGCGGGTAACCACTGACCCGGTGTATAAGGCGAACCCTGCTACTTCACAGGGCTGCTGTGACATAAGATGAGCGCAAGTGAAGAGGTCACAGGACTCAGCCCCAAGGACACGGTGATTGAGTCCTTCTAGACCCACTTGCGCGTGAAGCCACTAATGTGGCGCCAGGGTAAGACGCTATGGACACTGTGCCCTGTTAGCTGTCACAGGGTGCAGCAGAAAGACGTGTACCGCACTAGGTATGTACAGCGCAGCTCTAGCGGACGCCACTAACCAGCCTAAACTTAGGACTGGAAAGCGCTTTAGTTGTGCACGGTGCCGCTCAAACGGGAGTTGCTGTACACGCGGTACAGTAGTGCCATAGGTAGGATGGCACATTATGGTGCTAAGAGAGGTGCTGTGAACTGGGAGCACTGTGGCACTAGACTTAGCCACTACAAGGCACTGACTCTGACTCTTATAGCCCTAAACCATACGTATCCAAGGGAGGGGAGTCTTAATGAGTCAGTCAACAGATACATGAATCCATCATCACTCACACAAAATACCGTAAGAGTCTATACTAGCGCATGGCCGTGCGGCCATGCGACTTTTTTATAGCAGCGTCCCTCCGCGGCCTTCCTAGTGGTCCAATGGGAGCAGCAATAGGATCTGAGCATGTGACCTCAGACCTCCTATGAGAGGACTTCCCACGGGCATGCTCAGTGGACCGAAAGAAGGACTTAGTCCAAGGAGCTGCTCGCTGCTACTGCAGGTTAATAAAGCTGAACCCTGATTAGCAGCAGTAACCAAGCCAACAGTTGTAGACTGAGCAAGACGCCGGGAACAACGTCTTTGCTGAGCAGGCTCCTCTGCGGCCGGAGAGGAAAGGGAGACCGCATATGGCAAGGCTCGGGATTCCTCCTGTGCAGAGGCAGGAACCCGATACCTAACAGATTTTTCCTGTAGGTTACCCTTTAGCAAAATCTTTAAACTTATTCTGAAGAGATATACTGTCATCAAAAATAAATAGTGTTTATGATACAAACAAAGCTTGAAAGTACAAATGACTTTCTATACTGATCAGTCAGCACAACTACAATTGATTTAGTTGTTGTCCCTTGAACTAGCAATGCAATCTTTGGTTACCCATATACACTGGATAAAGATCGCATATACAGGGTGGGCCATTTATATGGATACACCTAAATAAAATGGGAATGTTTGATATCAACTTCCTGTTTGTGGCATATTTGTATGGGAGGGGGGAGACTTTTCAACATGGGTGGTGACCATGGCGGCCATTTTGAAGTCAGCCATTTTGGATCCAACTTTATTTTTTTTAATGAGAAGAGGGTCATATGACACATCAAACTTATTGAGAATTTCACAAGAAAAACAATCCAACACAATGGGCAGCACTTTGAACACATTTTATAAGTGGTCATAAACTTGTAAATAACTCATGAAAGAATAAAGTTATGTTAAAACCAAGCACACCATTGTTTTTCTTGTGAAATTCTCAAAGAGGTTGATGTGCCACATGACCTTCTTCTCATTGAAAAAAATAATGTTGGATCCAAAATGGCCGACTTCAAAATGGCTGCCATGGTCACCACCCATCTTGAAAAGTTTCCCCCCTCCCATATACTAATGTGCCACAAACACCAACCATTCCCATTTTATTTAGGTGTATCCATATAAATGGCCCAGAATAGAATGATTTGTATAAATGGTGCCTCCATCAACACGACAGACTAAACTGACCAATGAGTGGACCTTATTTAACAGAAACGTGCATGAGAAACGTGAAGAGCAAATAGTTTTGGCAAAAATGTGCCACCCAATGACACAAACTATTCAATTAACATCTTCATATGAAAGCTGCAAAAAAATGCAATATTAATGTACACTATGCGCTTCTCATGATACATTAGACTAAAATCAATATTAAAAAAGTATTCTACTAATAAAAAGCTAAATACTGTATCTATTCCCTGAAGCAATACCTGTCGCACCTCAAATAGAGTCCTTGTAGACTAAATACAATTGCTAAAATTTTTCATTTTACATTTTCATCTACATTTCACTGTACAAACCTTTTACAGATATTAAAACAGTGGGAGAAATGTGTAAACTTAGAAGAAAAAGTCAGCCATTTTGGCAAACATCAATATTAATCAAACTGTGAAACTTTTTCCTCTTTAATTTTCAAATGTTACAAGTAGAGGCTGAGACAGGCCACATTCTGAAAAATGGACTATAATAACATGAAATAATAAAGCAGGCGTATATCCTGGCACCCAGAGAACTAAAGTTGTATATTCATTAAAAAGATGGCACTTTAATAAATATGGCTCATCTTACTTTACCACTCATCAGCTTTGCGGCATATAAAACACCTGTCTAAGTAAGTCTTCCCCAGTGACTTTAAGAGAGGCAAACATGCAGGGTATTTTAGATCAGCTCACGACTATATATACGTCATGCCTGGCACACACCTAGCTCAAAATGTCACGAGAAACCTCAGCTGAGCTTGTCATGATGTTTGACATGTTTTATTACTGCCTTAAGGAACATCACGGTTTCATGTGAAAGAATCTAAATAGCCAATATCACAAAGGTAAATTCGAAGACATTTGGAAAGTCACATGTGGACTAAAGGGAAAAAAGACAAATTGTATCATTATTATATAATTGTATCAAATCTGTGACAGTCCAAAATAATACCCAAATGGGTAATAGGAGACTCGTTCAAATAAAACCGATTCTATAAATGCCATACATGTTTAAGTATGTTACATTAACTCTGTGACAAGAAAGTGTCAAGGACTGCTTGACCAATACCTAACACTACCTACCCTGCCAAGACCTCAAGGGAAGCCAGTAATATAATCCGGCCTAAATGTGAGGTGTATGGCCATAAAAAGACTCATGCTAAATGTTGCATTGTTACTAATGTAGGGTAATTCCAATTAACCTATGAGGAAAAGCTGGATAATTAAAAAATCCAAAATTAGCTAAGACCCAAAGCAGTGGTTCCCAAACTCCAGTCCTCACGGACCCCAACAGGTCACGTTTTCAGGATTTCCATAGTGTTACACATGTGAGAGAATTCCTGAAGCCTTGATGATACTTCCATCACCTGTGAAATACTAAGGAAATCCTGAAAACATGACCTGTTGGGGGCCGTGGGGACTGGAGTTTGGGAAACGCTGACATAAAGGATACTGACCATTGACTATAGGCACATGCGAACAAGAACGCAGGAAAAAAGTATAACGTATATAAATGATAAATACTTTTGGAAATGGGGATAGATTTTTAGCTCATTGACTTATTATCTTTATCTTGTGTCAGTCGAAAAGTTTTTGTGTTGTAAATATCTGGACAATTTTGGCATCAACTCCAAGCTGTGAAGTTTCCAAAGGTCTAAGGTACAGAGGAGGGAGCCAGCCTAGTAAAAACCTCTGAAGGGTTCTTACGTTACCCATGGAGCATTTGGCTGCAGTCTATATTCATCTAATTCTCGGGAGGTTAGCCCTGCTGTCTCAGCAGTATTCCCTTGCAGACATCTTCAATTACAGTACAAACATTTAATGACTTACAAGTAAAAGTAATTATTGTATTACTATGTTATATTAAAACGAAATGAATTACGATTTCTAATATTTTATAGAATTTTTTAAATATGCCCAAATAGCGGACATCATCTTAAAAGTCATAATAATCCATACCTTGAAGGAGAAATTGATAGGCCAATGTAGTGGTCTCCTTTTATAGCTGGCGTGGTCTGAATGTCCTTATCTCGTTTGATTTTTTTCTTGGTTTCTTGGGGTTCTGTATGGGAGAGAGGAGCAGCAGTAAGAAGGACGTGTGTACTGGGGTGTCTGCACAGCACAAAGTGCTGATGCAAAGTGCAGTATATTTGACTCTTGGATGTTGCTTGCAGTGGCATCCTGTAGTTTATTAATAGTAAAAGAAGTAAGGGGGATCTCAGATGGCAAGAGCACAGAAGAGCAAAGGAAAAAAAGGTGGGTCTCAGCAGTCCTGAAGTCCATTAAACCTTATTTTATGCTGTGACGACAACCAACATAAAGTTTTTTTCTCTAGGAGAAAAATAAAATTGTTTAAGAATAAGAAGTGAGCAAAGAAGAAGTGTATGATGTCAGCGTACCAATTTACTGGATTTAAATTACGCCAATAGTTCTGGACAGCTAAGTGACTTAAAAGCAATGGCCCAAGATCGCAACTTATCACCTATCCACTGGACAGGTGGTAAGTGTTCGAGCACTGGGAAATACACCATTCACAACAATTGGAGTCCTTACTGATCGCCCATTTAGAATGGAGTAAGGGACGACCATGCGTGCTGCCTGTCTTTTCAATGTTTATGGAACTTATGTAAGAGTATTGTTCCCAGATATCGACGTCAGTCCCATAGCAGTAGTGCACATGCTTGAACCGCACTCCATTCATGCTGGTCATATAAAGAACAAATTGGACAATACAGGTTATATACATTTGGCAATACCACACTCCTTAAATAAGTTGCCTCATTATTAGCCCCTATATCACCTTTCAGAGCAGATATACACCTTAAAGTCAGGTGTTTAATTTATTATATTAATCTCTTGAGCCAGAGCAACCAGCTTTTACAGCTAAATTTACCAATTTTGAATAAATCAATTTCCAGTTTATTTTTAGCTTAAGGCAATTGGCTACTACAGATTGATATAAAATAGTACTGACAGAATATAGCCAGGCTAACTTGCGGGTAGAGATAAGCAGAGGATCAAGTTCAAATTGAATTTCCTGAAAATTGCCACTTGATATCAAATACAATGTGATTCGATTAGCAAGGATTGCCCCAAAAAAGAAAAAGCCAGCTGCCAATTCATACAGTGCTGAAGAGTTAGTCAGCATGCTAGTGGCATCAGGCACGGCCACACAAACTTCCCCATAGGTCGTTGCAGCAATTACTCTGAGCTAGGGCACATGTTGAGGTGGTAACAAGGTGAAGGACGAGGAGCATTGGGCATTTCACACACATAGGCACTTGTGATGTTCAGATATTGATAAATATGTGTTGGACAAAACCTGTGAACCCAACAGGGCTGATAAGTAGGTGAGGTTATTGGAGGAGAAAATTGCTGGAATCAGTGATACATAGCACAGGTGACCTGCATCAAAAAGATATTCCTGGGTTAAATTAGCTGTTCAATCTGTTGGTGTAGGAGGCACTACAGTGCCTGAAAGGGCTAGTTATGATGGTGGCAAGTCTTACGTGTGGGGTTCTTGTGTGTAAGATCTTCTGCAAGTTGCTGGCAGATGATACTTCGGCACTCTGCAGGCTCTGCAAGTGGAAAATAATCCATTGACGTCTCGACTAGGAAATGTGTCTATCTATCAGCACAAGAATCAACATCACCTGCTCATTTTACAAAATTCAAATCAGCCAGCAATCTGAGCAAGCCTCAAGTTGTCCTCCTCCCCCTTCTTACCATGTTCATCCCCCTGTCAGTCAAGTCACACCCTTAAGTAGTACTTAGTTAGTGTCATCATTACCACCATTATTATTGTTATCTTGCTCTACTGTGTGTCATACTATGTGTGGCCCATTCCTCTTTCTCCGTAACAATGGCAAATATCCATCCCCATGTTTCTCGAGGAAAAACCATATGCTCTCAGTCATCCACTGGTTTTTCAAATAAACTTGCAACTTGTCAAGTCAATGGTGGTGCAGTCACTGCCTTAACAGCAAGTGGATTCTGCTGACTTTCGAGAAATGATGACGTACAATCAGCCTCACTGGAAGATACCAAGCCACCATTATTTCTCACAGAAAGAGGTGTATTCTATCTGTTATAGTGTGCCGGAGAACGTAGTCCGCTCGCTCGACTCTTTGCATTGCACTATAGAAACCTGGAGCAGCCTCTATGGCCAAGGATAATATTTAAGGAGATGTGTATACTGCCTATATTCCCCCTTAAAGAACAAGTGTAACATTTTATTATGTCATGAGAACTGTGACATGAGTTGATAGTGTTGATATTGTGCTCTCTCCAACAGTAGGGACAGTAAGAATTTATGATTTGGACTAATCCAGATCGAGGGTAGCTAAGGTGAAGGGAAAGAGACAGTTTCTTGACAAGACGTCAGATAGGGCCATTGTGCATGAAAAGTAGGCCTAAGGTCTGATTAGTCAGCAGAGCTGTGTGGTTTTGGGTGTCCCTAATGTGAGAGGAGACCGTGACAAAGGATTGCGAGATCCTAGTGGAGAGAATGAGAAAAATGGCCAAAAGGCAGAATGATCATTTGGACATCGGTCATGGGAAAGGACGCCTAGCAGTATGGCCTTGAGTTTATAACTCAGAGAGGTAATGGGCCAAGACGGGACAGAGTATGAGAGACAAAGAGAGTTCTCCAGTCTGGAGTTACAGAGCATCAGTAACAGAGAAGCTAAGTACCAAACATATTGGCAACCTAGTTTCCTTGTGGAGAAAGAAGATGCGGAACTGCTGGTTGAGAATAAGACTCTTGCTAGCTGGACTGTAGTACTGAGCTGAGTTGTGGTGAAGTAGAGAGGAACAGTGGAGATAAAGAATAAATGAGTAATGAGAAAGGAACTGAGACTGTGAGCAAAGATGCTCCGTAATGTGAAGAAAACATTGATAAAATTGTATACTCGCTATCTACTCTGTATTATTCCCACAAAGTTATCATTGAGTAAAAGGTTTATTTTTGATGGGTGGTCTCCATCATTGAATTCTTCAACATCTGGTCCTGGCCTGCCAATGTCATTGGTAACATGCAGCCTGAAAGGGCATAGCGCCCCACACAGAACAAGTCCACACACCCAGCGAGGACCACGGCTTTCATGAAATGGGCCCGGGCGTAAGAGATTAGCACTTCGCCAACGTCTACTGCCCTTGCGCCACGTTAAAAATACATAAGTTTCATAGTCCGCTGGGGAATGTTTTCAAAGCCATCAATGTACCACCGCATCTGCAATAGGTGGTGTGGCCTTTCCAACTTGGAGCTATGTCCGTTTCCACCACAAGGCATCGGTTATGTGTCAACTCTTACACCTTATCCAAATCCATGCTTGAAATCTTGGGGAGAAAAGACACATGGCAAACGAGTTGTTCTGAAGGTGTTACTTTCTTATATATTTTCACTGTGAGAGTAACAAAGTCACAGTGCTGCTACACTAGCTCAGCTAGTCACACAGTGCTGACAACTGGGGCTATCTCTTTGTTGTGTCATTATTCCCATTATACTCTAATATCCTGAAACTGCTGTGAAAATTATGTATTTTAAACTTTACTAATCACCAGTCCTCACACATATATGTGTATACATGCAGTCATGGTCCAATTTGTTTCAAATTATGAAGTATTTCTCCCAGAAAATTATTGAAATTACTCATGTTTTGTTATAAATATGTTTATTTCCTTAGTGTGTATCGGAACAACACAAAAAACACAGAAAAAAGGCAAACTTAATATAATTTCACATATAACCCCAATTATGGTCCGGACAACATTTTTGACACCCTCAACTTAATATTTGGTTGCACACCTTTTGGATAAAATAAATGCAATCAATCACTGCCTATAACCACCAACAAGCTTCTTACTCCTCTCAACTGGAATTTTGGACCCCTGTTCTGTTGCTAACTGCTCCAGTTCTCTCATATTTGAAGGGTGCCTTCTTGCAAAAGTAATTTTAAGATCTCTCCATAGGTGTTCAATGAAATTTTTATTCAGTCTCATTGCTGGCCACATCAGAACACTCCAGCATTTTGTTCCCAGACATGTCTGGGTGTTTCTTTAAGTATGTTTTGGGTTATTTTCCTGTTGGAAGACTGATGACATAGGTCACAAACCCACCTTTTTGACACTGGGCAATACATTGCGACCCAAAATCCTTTGGTTATCTTCAGATTTCATGATGATTTGCACAAAGTCAAGTCACCCAGTGCCAGAGGTAGGAAAGCAACCCAAAAAATGTTTTGAACCTCCACCATATTTGACTGTAGGTACTGTGTTCTTTTCATTGTAGGCCTCATTCAGTTTTTGGTAAACAGTAGAATGTATGATTTACCTAAAAGCTCTACATTGGTCTCATATGACCACAAGATGCTTTTCCAGAAGGATTTTGGCTTACTCCTGTACATTTTGGCAAGCTGCAGTCTACTTTTTTATGTTTCTATGACAGCAGTGGGGTCCTCCTGGGTCGCCTGCAACAGCATTTTATTTCATTCAAATGTCGACATATAGTTAGCAGTGACACTGATGCACCCTGAGAGCCTGCAGGACAGCTTGGATTTCTTTGGAACTTTATTGGGGTTGTTTATCCACCTTTTGGACAGTCCAGGGAGATTAGCTACAGTGCCATGAGTTTTAAACTTTTTAATTATGTTGAGCACTGTGGACAAAGGAATATGAAGGTCTCTAGAGATAGACTTGTAAGCTTCAGATTGTTGATTGTTCAACAATTTTAAATTTCAAGTCCTCAGACAGTTCTCTTCTCTTTCTGTTCTCCATGCTCAGTGTGGCCCACACAGACACACAATGCAAAGGTTGAGGCAACTTCTCCCCTTTTTATCTGGTTTCAGGTGTGATTTTTACATTGCCCATACCTGTTATTTGCCACAGGTGATTTTGAACAAAAATCACATGCTTGAAACAAAGTTGTTTACCCACATTTTTGAAAAAGATGTGTCAGGACCATTTTTGGGGTTTTGTGTGAAATTTTGTCCAATTTGCTTTTTTTTCTCTGTTTTTTTGTGTTTTTATAATACACACAAAGGAAATAAACATAGAATCATAGAATCGTAGAGTTGGAAGGGACCTCCTGGGCCATCTGGTCCAACCCCCTGCTCAAAGCAGGATTCACTAAATCATCCCAGACAGGTGTATGTCCAGCCTCTGTTTGAAGACTTCTATTGAAGGAGAACTCACCACTTCTCGTGGCAGCCTGTTCCACTCATTGATCACTCTAACTGTCAAAAAGTTTTTCTAATATCTAATCTGTGTCTCCCATTCAGTTTCATCCCATTGCTTCTAGTCTTTCCTTGTGCAAATGAGAATAAAGATGATCCTTCTACAATGTGACAGCCCTTGAGATATTTGTAGACAGCTATTAAGTCTCCTCTCAGTCTTCTCTTCTGCAAGCTAAATATTCCCAAATCCTGCAACCTTTCCTCATAAGACAGGGTTTGAAGACCGGTCACCATTCTGGTCGCTCTTTTCTGAACTTTCTCGTTTGTTGCTGTCTTTTTTAAAATGTGGCACCCAAAACTGGACACAGTATTACAGATGAGGTCTGACCAAAGAGGAGTAGAGGGCAATAATGACTTCACGTGATCTAGACTGTATGCTTCTGTTTATACATCCTAGAATTGCATTTGCCTTTTTTGCTGCTGCATCACACTGTTGACTCATATTCAGTCTGTGATCAATTAGTATACCCACGTCTTTTTCACATGTGCTGTTGCTTAGCCCTATTCCTCCCATTTTGTATATGCTTTTTTCATTTTTATTGCCAAGATGTAGTACTTTACATTTTTCCCTGTTAAAAACCATTCTGTTAGTTGCTGCCCACTGCTCCAGTTTATTTATATCTTTTTGAATTCTCTCTCTCTCTTCTCTATTATTAGCTATCCCTCCTAGCTTTGTGTCATCAGCAAATTTAATCAGTTTACCCTCAATTCTTTCATCTAAATCATTGATAAAGATGTTGAACAATACAGGGCCCAGGACAGAGCCCTGTGGTACCCCACTTGAGACATTCTTCCAACTGGATGTGCAGCCAGTTATGAATCCACCTAACAGTTGCCTTGTCCATTCCATACTTAGCCATTTTTTAAATAAGGATTGTGTGAGATACTTTGTCAAATGCTTTGCTGAAGTCAAGATATACTTATATCTACAGCATTTCACTGATCCACCCAATCAGTGATTCTGTCATAGAAGGAAATTAAGTTAGTCTGACATGACTTATTAGTTACAAACCCATGCTGACTCTGTTTAATCATTTCATTCTTGTCCCAGTACTTACATACATGTTGTTTAATAATTTGTTCAAAGATCTTTCCTGGTATGAAAGTCAAACTCACCGGCCTATAGTTCCCTGGGTCCACCTTCTTCCCCTTTTTGAAGATAGGAACAACATTTGCTCTTCTCCAGTCTTCTGGGACTACTGCTGTTCTCCAAGAATTTTCAAAGATTATGGAGAGGGGTTCAAAAATTTCTTCTGTTATCTCCTTCAGAACTCTGGGGTGTAATTCATCTGGACCTGGAGACTTGAATTCATTTAGGTTAGGTAAGTGTTTTCTCACTAACTTTCTGTTTATAGATATCCTGGATTCTTCTATTCCCTTAATAGGACAGTGAAGAACCGTTGATGTTACATTTCCTTTCTGAGAGAAAACAGATGCAAAATAGGAGTTTAAAAGTTCGGCCTTCTCAACATCATGTCTTACCATTTCATCATTTTCATCCTGTAAAAATCCTATAGCATCTTTGACTTTTCTTTTACTTTTGACATATCCCCAAAATCCTTTATTATTGCTTTTGACATCTCTTGCAAGCCTCAATTCATTGTCAGCTTTAGATAATCTGATTTGTGCCCTGCAATTTCTGCAGACAGCATTATAGTCTTCTGTAGATATGCCTCCCTCTCCTCTTTCCATTTTATAAACATTTCTTTCTTCCTTTTTAGCATGTGCTTAAGTTCTGTGTTCATCCATCCTGGTTTCCTTAAACGCTTCCTATTCTTCCCTCTTTTCGGAATTGTTAACGATTTTGCTTTTAGAATTTCATTTTTCAAGATTTCCCATCCTTCCTGGATATTTTTGTCCTTAAGGATATCCAGCCATTGGATCCCTCCAATTCTCTTTCTGAATCCCTTAAAATCTACCTTTCTGAAATCTAACCTTGACGTCTGAGTCTTCACAGGTCTTCTTCCTCTAGTTATCCAAAATTCTAAAATAGCATGGTCGCTTCCTCCTAGGGTCCCAGCCAATTTTACCTCCTCAACCATTTCCTCCCTGTTTATAAGGATTAGATCCAAGGTATCAGTTCCCCTTGTTTTCTCCCCTACCTTTTGGAAGATAAAGTTGTCAGCAAGAGAGGATAAGAATTTCCATGACCTGTTAGTTTTGCCTGTGAGAGATTCCCAACAAATGTCAGGATAGTTGAAATCTCCCATGACAACTATGTCATATTTTTTGGAGAACTTGGCCATTTGATGCATAAACAGTTCATCCATATCTTCAGCTTGCACAGGCGGCCTGTAGTAAATGCCTACAATGGTGTCCTTTCCATTGTTCTGTCCTTGTATTCTTACCCAAACAGTTTCCACAGAACTCCCAGTCTCTGAAGCTTCAATCTCTGTGCAGATATACGCGTTTCTAACATACAATGCGACACCCCCTCCTCGTTTATCAAGTCTGTTTCTTGCAAATAAGTTGTATCCTTCTAGTCTTGTATTCCAATCATGTGTATCGTCCCACCAAGTTTCAGTGATTCCAATGACATCATATTTCTTTTCCTGCGTTAGTAGTTCCAATTCTCCTTGTATTTTGCCCATGCTTTGTGCATTAGTATAGAAACATTTTAGTTTGTGATTGGTCTCTCTTTCTCCAATATTTTTATTATTTAGATTCTTTTGTCTTTGTTCTTCCTTTCCACTTCTAATAGCAGAGTTCTCAATAGCATTTGTCAGGTGTATGGCTTTTACTGGCCTTTTGCTTCCCTTCCCACATTGTTCTAGTTTAAAGCTCTCCTGATGAGTGTAGCAAGGCGACTTCCAAGTACATGTTTTCCAGTCTTCGTAAGGTGCACCCCATCTCTAGCAAGTAGTCCATTGTATAGGTAATTCACTCCGTGATCCAGAAATCCAAATCCTTGCTGACGGCACCATTGATGTAGCCAGTTGTTCACCTGCAGAATCTCTCCTCAGGACTCTTCCCCTGGTTTGTGTACAACAAAACTTGTATAATTGCAATCATTTTCTATTATAAAAACTTAATTTTTCTTTTCTCCTCTGACTGACCAGCAGACCACTCTGTGATCCATGCAGACACAATGTTCTCCAGTCTGACCTAGAGATAGGTCTATGTCTAGTAGCCAAAACAGCAGCAGAACCTATAATATATTTTACATGACATCCCAGATGTTTTATCCGCCATTGTGACTACCCGCCAAATTTCAACAAACACAGATGCAGCAGCTGAACAGCCAGGATCAGTTCTGCATAAACTCAGTCCATTTGTCAGACAATACTGTGAGCCCTGATTCCATGGACTTATGGGTCAACAAATTGGAAAACTGGGAAGAACTGGTCCAGTTTGCTAAGGGCATACTCTCTTATGTTCAGTCACCATAGTAATATCAGAGAGGGTCTTAAGTATGACCAATGGATTTTTCACATAAAAGTGGATCAGGTTATCTACCACAAGTGTGAAAAACAACTCTTGTCAAACTGAATCACGCATGGATAAGCATAGAGTTTCATACACCAACAACTGATGCCAATGATTAAATCATCTTGCCCCATCCCAACACTACTATACAAGACCATACTGCTGCTGCCAGAACTGCCATTGCTTGTCCTACACTGCCAAACATCTCCTCGCCTGCCATATCCTAATTCTCTACCATTGGGCTTCTGTCACAACAACTGACACTGTGTTATGGGCTTACCACGACAGAGCGGGGTCAGAAGACCACTGTGACAAATTTACGCTTTTATTTCACAGTACCCAAACATGTCTGGTTTTATGGGCTGCCACTCCCAAGCAACCCCTGGTGGAGCCCAAGGATGCTTTGCCTGACAGGTTCTCTGGTGGTCGAGACAAGGTTGTTGTTTCCAGGGAGGCTTGTAAGCTTTACTTCCTCAAGAACCTGGGGAGCAACTGATGAGGATAGTAATTTCACTCCTTCAGGGTAACCCTCAAGCCTCGGCATTTTATCTCCCAGCAGATTCTCGGGCTGTATTATCGCAGAATGCATCTACTTGTAAATGGCATCCATTTGCATATTTTCCTAAGAAACTGCTAAAAGTCTGACGCTTAGACAGGCAAAATGGTTGTTGTTCTTCACCAGATTCAACTTTTTTTGTGACGTATAGGCCAGGGGATAAGAACATTAAGGCCTCTTTCACACTTCAGTTTTTTGCATCAGTCAAAATCCGCCAAAAGGACGGATGGCGGACCCGTTTTAGTACTGATGACAACGGATGCCACCTGTCCGTTTTTTGGACGGATCCGACAAATGAAGAATTTTAAAGGAATCGCAGCCTGGAAAAGGAGAGAGAGAGAATATTTTTTGTCCGGCACCCAGAAAGAATTTCAGGTTAAATGAGTGTCTGGAGGATCCGCCAGAGAAAAAAACGTTGCAAGCTCCGTTTTGAAATCTTTGAGGATGCTGACGGACAGCAACTTTTGGTGGATCCTCAAAAAAAACGGATGCAACGGACGGCAATCCGTCACAATCCGCCATTAATGGAATTCAATGGGGAAAAAAAACGGATCCTCAAAAGAAATTTGAGGATCCGTTTTTTTCAAAACCTGGCGGATTGTGACTGATTGTAAAAAACTGAAGTGTGAAAGAGGCCTAAGGCGGGGATGCCTTATCTCGCTGTTTTCCAGGGGGTGGACATAATTGTGAACTGTTTCCTATACTATAGAAAGGGGTAAATATTATAGATGAGTGAGCACTAAAATGCTCGGGTGCTCATTGCTCGAACCGAGCAATTTCTAATACTCGCAGCTCGTTTCGAATAACGAGTATAATTGGAGTCAGTGAGAAAGTCGAGATTTTTCCGGCAGAAGGAGGTCTGGGGGGCAGTGAAAATGTTCAAATGGATGGGAAAAGTGCATGGGAAAGACCCCTGGAAGCATCTCTGACTTCCAGATCTCTGCTGAGAACAATGGTGTCACACTTTTACTCCACTTTAAAGAGTCACAATATAACATTCCAAATTGATGAGAAATTGCATTTTACAGGCAAAAAAAATGTTAAGAAACATTTTTTCCTGTATAATGACTTGTATGTAAGGCAAAATTTTAAAAAGGATTTAAAAAATATATAATCTAAGTAACCCAAAATTGATATTTTTATTAAGAATTAGGAAATAGTAGTGTGATTTATGAAGGAAGCAAGAACTGCCAAAAACAAGTGACTCAGACACACCCTGTATTAGACAAAGTAGGGCCACATACACATTCTCGTCAAATTGTCATGTATTAGTACTCCTAGACTCATAAAGTGTATTTACTTTTGAGGGTTATATACTAAGGAAATGTACTTCAAATCACAGAATAGTCTATGGATGAGCAATATAATGCTGATACATTTTTTCAGGTTTTTTTCAGGCTTTTATAACAACAGAATGGACTCCAGACCACAGAATAGTAGAAAATATAATACCCTATGGGTGAGAAATCTAATATCAATGCATTTTTTGACACTTTTTTTTGTGGCTTTTATAGCAAAGAAATGTACCCAAGAAGATGTAATACTCTCTGGGTGAGCTTTATAACACCGATACATTTTGAACAAGTTTTTTGCGGGTTATATACCAACGAAATGTACCCAAGAAGATGAAATACCCTATGGGTGAGCAATGTGATACCGATATATTTTGAACAAGTTTTTGGAGTGTAATATACCAACAAAATGTACTCCCGACCACGGAATAGTCTATGGGTGAGCAATATATTATCGATAAATTTTGAACAAGTTTTTTGAGGGTTATGTACCAACGAAATGTGTCCAAGAAGATGTAATACTCTATGTGTGAGCAATATGATACCGATAAATTTTGAACAAGTTTTTTGATGTTTTTATAGTGACGAAATGTACTCAAGAAGATGTAATACTCTGTGTGAGCATTATAATACCGATAAATTTTGAACAAGTTTTTTGATGGTCATATACCAATAAAATGTAATCCAGACCACGGAATAGTCTATGGGTGAGCAATGTAATACCAATACAATTTGAACAAGTTTTCTGAGGCTTGTATGCCAACGTAATGTACTCCAGACTATGGAAAAATCTATGGGTGATCAATATAATAATGATAAAATTTTGATCAAGTTTTTTGAGGGTTATATCTGAACAAAATGTACCTAGGAGCATGTGATACTGTATGGCTGAGAAATGTAACCCAGTAAAATTTTTAAAGTGTTATATATCACAAAAATGTACCCCAGAACATGAAATAGTGTATGGGTAAGAAATGTGAACAGACAAGCAAAATTTTCAAATGCTTTTTTGTACTGACATATGCCACCAAAATATGACAGAAAGCAGGAAATACTCTATGTATGAGTAATCTAATCTTGAAATATTTTATTACGCTTTTTGTAAGTTTTACACAGCACAGTAATGCAACAAAAACTGTATGAATTCTTGAATTCTTAAAAAAATTTTGAGCGAAAAATTTTGAAAGTGTAGATGATGTACTTATACAGACATAAAGGCTTTGCAGAAAGTGCAAAGCCAGACAGAAATTATGATGAGGGTCACCCATAGACCCCGGAAATGCAACAACTGGTGGAGCTCATTAAAATATTGATTATTACAATCACTTTATGTGCTGCTGTCACCTGGTATTGTAGAAAAGTGTCAGCTAATCCAAGCCTTGTTCATTTTTATGAGAGTGAGCCTGTATGCATTCTCTGCTGACAGGCAAAAGCGCCTATCTGTTATGACACTGCTGGTGGCACTAAAAACCTGCTCTGCCAAGACACTAGTGGCAGGGCAGCACAACATCTCCAAGGCATAGGGGAACAGCTCATGCCAGGTGTCCAGCTTTGAGACAAAATAGTTGGAAGTTTCAAAGGAATTGGGGTGTATGGTGGTTTGGTCAGCCAGGCATTGCTTGACCATCTTTAAAAACATTTCCCTCCTTGTTAAAAATGCCCGGTCATCAGACCTTGGATGCTAGGCTGGTGTCATGAAATTGGCCCACGCCTTTGACAGTGTACCCTTTCCTCTGCTGTATGTTTCCCTGGTTTCTTCTCCTTTGTTGGGCAACAAAGCTTGCCCCCTGCTGCTAGCGTTGTCTGATGGGAATATTTTCAACATATTTTCACAATGGCCTTCTGGTATAGCACTGTTTTAGAAGACTTCACCACCTTAGGAAGAAGAGATGCAAAGTTCTCCTTGTTGCGTGGGTCTCGGAGGGTGAATAACCAGTACTCTTTTTTTCGGCCAAGATGAAGGTAACACGAGGGTTAAGGGAAAAGCAGCAGTACATAAAGTCAGCCATATGTGCCAAGCTCTATACACCCACCACTTCCCTGTCTCCAACATGATAATGATTCTCCCTCCCTTCCTCCTCATACGCCTTCTCAGCCCATCCACATAGAAGAGACGGGATGAAGGTTGTGTGACTACTAGACTTTGTTCTGCTAGCCACCACGTACTGTTCCTCCTCTTCCTCCTCAGCATCCACCTCCTTATTGATACCCAACATGCTCTGGGCAGATGAGATGAGACTGGGCTGAGGCTGGGCTGGCTAAAATCTCTCTGTTATGTCTTCTTTCATTCCCACCTGGTCCGCATGTAAAGCTTCATGTTTAATTGAGAAAAGCAACTGTTTAAGTAGGCACAGAAGTGGGATAGTTGCATTGACTACAGCGTCATCACTGCTCACCATCTTTGTGGAATCCTCAAAGTCTTGGAGATCCGCACAAATGTCAGACATCCATGTCCACTCTTCAGTTGTTATATGCGGAGGTAGACCAGGTGTGTTGGAGCTGGTACTCAACCACTGGCCTCTTCTGCTCACAAAGCCTTGCCAGCATGTGCAATGTGGAGTTTCAGCCCGTGGTGATGTTGCACGCATGTCAGTGAGATGGCGCTTGCATGCGCTACTTTAGAATTGCCAGAGCGGCAACAGGTGTAGCTGACTTGCGGAAATGGGCGCTGACGTGAAGTACCTTGACCAGAAGCTTTGGCAAATCTGGGTATATTTTCAGGAATTGCTGAACTACCAAGTCGAGCACATGTGCCAAACATGGTACATGTGTGAGCTTAACAAACTTTACAGCCGTTATCCTCATTTTCACAAACAGTCATGCTTGGTTGGAGGTTCAGCGACAAAAAACACAGATCTGCCTGGTCTGTTATTCCTTTTAAGTACCTCTGTCGTGGTGTGCAGTTTGTCTCCTAAACCAACTAGCTTCATTAGAGCCTGTTATCGCTTCGCTGAGGCAGTGTTGCAGAGCTTCCGGCTGATGTGGACGATGGGCTCTAAGATAGCACAGGAACTGCTGAAGAAGGTGGAGGAAACCCTGATAGAAGTAGGGCCAGCAATCCTTGGATTTGGGAGCACATGTGCCGTGTCAGGGTGTGACTCAGCCACAACCTCCACAATGTTCACCCAGTGTTCAGTCAGGGAAATGTAGCGTCCCTAGCCAGAATCGTTTATCAATGTGTTGGTCATTAAGTGGATAATGCCATTAAGTGTCTTGATAAGGGCATTGGTGATGTTTCTGGACACGTGCTGGCACAAGGTGGGAATGCCACACCAGGAGAAAAAGTGGCGGCTGGGGACCAAGTACCAAGAGATGGCTGCAGCTATGAGTCAGTGGAAATCCTTCTTGTCTACCGGCCTGCATGGCAACATTTACATGGCAAGCAGCCTGGAAATGTGCTTGTTTAGCATTTGGGCCTGCGGGTGGGTAGCTGAAAATTTTCTTTTTTGCTCCAAAGCCTGGGGAAGGGACATTTAAATGCTGTGCTGGGACAAAGATTTGGAATAGCTTGATGCTGGTAAGTAAGAATGTGCAAGGACAGGTGCAGGGCAGGAGGTATCTGCGCCAGTGTTTTGGACATGAGATTGGGAAGCACCTAGCACAGGGGAAGAGGCAGTAGTATCACCCGATGGCACCGATCATAGACCTAGGTGTTCCGCCCACCGAGTCGGGTGCTTAGATGACATGTGCCTGGTCATGCTAATGGTGGTTAGGTTCTAAGTGGTCAGGCCCCTGCTGATCTTTTTTCATGGCACGGGTTGCAAATGGCCATTTTGTTTGTTTCAGAACACTCTTTAAAAAAGTCTCAGTCTGTGGAACAACTAACTCTGTGACAGAGAAATTCAGAAATGTTGGTACTCTGCGGAACAGTTGCCCGCCTTCTCATTCTGGTCACCCCACTGTCTCTTCCTCTCTGTTTTGATGCTGCATATCTCTCCTCCTCAATGCTGCTGGCCTCACTCTACATGCCAGCTTCTCAGGTTGAGTCGGAGACTTCATCATCCACCACCTCATCTTCCACCACTGCACCCTGATCCTCCTGACTTTGTGACTTAACAACAACAAAACTTAGCGACAACTGTGTCTCATCATTATCTTCCTCCTTATCCCAAATTTGACATTCTCCACTGTCATGTTCTTGTAGCCATGACTCCTGTAAGTTTTGTGAAACACTAAACACCATGTCCTCCTGTCCCTCTGGGAGCAGGCAGGTTGAGAAGCCACAATCAAGAAATGTTGTGGTAGAGAGCTCCTCGGCGTGCCCTAGTTTGGGATCACTAGTCTTCTAGAACTCAACATGGTGGGAGAAAGGAAGATCAGGGTGAGGATTAAGTGATACAGAATTTAGAAGTCTGTGTGGTGCTGCCAGGCCTCCCGGAAGCATTATCTGCTGTTCAACCGACCACCTGTTCACACTGCTCTTGCTTCATAATTGGTGTACACTTCCACTTCCCCGTCCCGTCCCTTAATGCACATCTTAGGCATTTTGAAATTGCTAAAGTCTCTTGAAACCAAGTTTATTTATAATTGAAGAAAAAAATTGGTCGCCTGCAGCAATCAAAGTGTTTTTTGAGAGTTTAGTCCATCATCATGTAACCAATAGAATGCAAAATTGTATTGATGACAATCAAATTCAATCCAGAAAAATATTTCAATGCTTTTTTCAGTTTTAGAGATCACAGTAAAGTTCACAGACCACATAATACTGTACGGCTGACAAACTGAAGACTACAAAAATTTTTAAATGAGATCTATGGAACCCTCTGTCTGCAACAAACTTTCATACATCAATGATCTTTTCATCACTAACAAACTTTCCTTCCTCATCACAGCAAGCAGGCCCAGCCAGCCATGGGGAAAATGATGCAATGGGCTGAAGCTGCTCTGCATAGGTAGATTCAGCCATTCTCTGAGCTGGCTGTCAAATTTATATCTGACTCAAATAACGTGTAGCCTTCTGTTAGGTGTCGAGGTTCCGCCACTGCACAGGGGGAATCTCGAACCATGTCCTCTGCGGTCTCCCATTCTTCTTCAGCCACAGAGGTTCCTGCTCAGCAGAGACATGGGTCCCAGTGTCTTGCTTAGGCTAATGCTATGCATTTGGTTGCTGCTGCTGCCCCAGGTTCAGCTATAGCATTCAGCATTAGCCAGCGGCGAGCAGACGCTCCTGGGACTAAGTACTACTTTTCTCCAACTGAGCATGCCCGTGAGATGACCACTCATTGGTGGTTGGAGGTCACATGCTCAGGTCCTCAAGCAGCTCGGATTGGGCCATCAGCAAAATCCTGGAAGGCTGCGGTTATAAAAGGATCGCATGGCCGCACGGCCGTGCACTAGTATAGACCATGTGTAGTGTTGTATGCATGTATGAATGTCTCTGGTGAATGACTCATTATGAAACCTCTAAACTTCAGTTTACATGCTTAAAAGGACATGACAGGTTCCCTTTAATTCTCCCCCTCACAATATGATGCCCTCACATCTCCCCAATACCTAGTACACCACACAGTATGATGCCAACACAAATATTTTTCTAGTGAAGCCCATAAGTGTTCCCACACAGCATGATGCCTCCAGAGTCCACTCCACATTATGATGCTCTCACAACCCCCCAGCAGTAATAGCTCACACAGCCCCCACCCCATGCACAATATGATGCCATGCCAATTTCCTACATTCACAGCCTGATGCCTTAATAGTCCCCACACAGTATAATGTCTCACAGACTTTCAGAGATTATGATGATCTCACACAAGCAACGTACATGCTCTGATGACCGTGTTGGTCTCCCAGTTCTTGTCAAGTGACTTGAGAATGTCAAGTGATCTAAAGTTACTGGAAGAAGCCTCAGTCTCTATATAATGGAATAGTACAGGAATCTGACAAGACAACCCTTTGTCTTTCCATCAGCTTCCTGCAACTCTATTGCCTGGGGTCTCCTAAAGGATTCCTATGCTGCTATGTTGGTACTCCTGTGACGCAAAGCCATAAGCTGACCTTCATAGGAGACTATGATTTTTCACTATATCCTGCAATACTGTGGTATAGCAGTATATAGTGTAAGCCAAACCTGGACAAAGGGTTGCCTGTGGGCCACATCAAGCCCTTTGGTCGTTCTAGTCCAGCCTGTGAACTGAGATAGCCAAACGAGTGGAAACACTGGCCCAAGGGGGCCACACCATGCTCCCCCGCCCAAGTCCAATTTCACTGCCATCTGCATCCTACAGTTGCAGATAGCAGTGAATACAATTGTGGAAGATGGAGCTGCCGGCTCCTTCTTTCACCAATTAGTGTATGCAACAGCAGATACAATGTCACCACATTGCGTCTGCTGTGCAGAACATGAGTGCACACAGCTTAGACCAGAGAAGAGCGCCGGGAGAACGGGAGCGAGATGTGTATGTGTTTTTTTTGTTTTCTTTTACATATGTGTGAGATGTGTGCTATAAAGAAAGCTATGTAATGGGCTCATACTGAATATAGGGAGGCTTTGTGAGGGCTCATAATTTATGTAGTGGCTATGTGAGGGCTCATACTGAATATAGGATGGCTTTTTGAGGGCTCCTAATGTATACTGGGGGCTATGTGAGAGTTTATACTGAATATAGTGGACTATATGGAGGCTCAGACTGTATACAAAGGGTTATGTGAGGGCTCACACTGAAAATAGGAAGGCTGTATGAGGGCTCTCACTGTATATAGGGAGGCTATATGAGGGTTCTCACTATGTAGAGGAAGGCTAACTAGAGACTCATACTGAATATAAGAGGCTATGTGGAGGCTCATAGTGAATATAGGGAGGCTATGTAAGGGCTCATACTGTATATAGGGGCTATGTGGAAGCTCATACTGAATATAAGGGGCTAAGTGGAGGCTCACACTGTCTGTATATAGGAGGCTATGTGTGGGCTAATACTGTACTTAGGGGCTGTGTGGATGCTGATAGTATATATAGGCAGAGGCGTATCCAGGGGGGAGCAGCCGGGGCATTGGCCCCAGGCACAGCCGACAGGGGGGCGCCATTAGGCTTCCTGATGCGGCAGTCCAAGGAGGAGGCTCCCAGTTGGCGGCATTCTGCCGCCCCCACACTGATTCTCCCGTTCTCTGAGCTGGCTGTCAAACTGACAGCCGGCTCAGAGAAAGTGCTGCATGTCGGTCGGTGACTCAGTGTACTAGCGTCTTCAGGTGTCAGACGCTAGTACACGTGACTCACTTATTGATGTAAGCTCTGACCGCCGCCGGCACTTCTGCATGAATGAAGCGCCAGCAGCGTGATCAGGTCACATGATCACGCTGCTGACGTCACACGCCGGCTCTTCAGAGGCGAAGACACAGGCAGTGAGGCATCATTGCGGTTGGTGGTAAGTTCTCCAGACGGGGTAATGGAGTTGAAGACACCGAAGATCAATGGTGGAAATGTAAGCACATGCTCTGAGGGCTAGGAAGGGATGGTTGGTGTCTGGGATGCTATATGGAGTGCATGGGTGCAGACAGATGCATGTGGTGTAGAAATATGAGGAACATATGGGGGGAAGGGGACAGAAATCTGAGGACATTATAGGGGGGATACTTTATGTGTGGGGGGATTTGGAGTGGGGATGGGGGGTACTTTATGTGTGGGGGATTTGGAGTGGGGATTAGGGGGTACTTTATGTATGGGGGATTTGGAGTGGGCATGAGGGGGTACTTTATGTGTGAGGGGATTTGGAGTGGGGATGAGGGGGTACCTTATGTGTGGGGTGATTTGGAGTGGGGTTGAGGGAGTACTTTTTGTGTGGGGGGATTTGGAGTGGAGATGAGGGGGTACTTTATGTGTGGGGGGGATTTGGAATGGAGATGAGGGGGTACTTTATGTGTGTGGTGGATTTGGCATGTGGATGGGGGTACTTTATGTGTGGGGGGATTTGGAGTGGGGATGGGGGGTACTTTATGTGTGGGATTTGGAGAGGAGATGAGGGGGTACTTTTTGTGTGAGGGGATTTGGAGTGGAGATGAGGCGGCACTTTATGTGTGGGGGATTTGGAGTAGGGATGGGGGATTTAATGTGTGGGGAGATTTGAGGACACAATGAAGAGTATAGATGTATGAGGGCATATATGAGGAAACAGTATGGGGGATGAGTGCAGACAGTATGGGAAGTGAACAGGTAAATGTATGTGGACACAGTGCGTAGCGATGGGAAAAATGTATGGGGAGTGAGGGTGCTGGGATATGTGCAGACACAGTGTGGGGAGTCAGGGGTATGTGTGAACAGACAGTATAGAGCAGTGATGACGAACCTTTCTGAGACCGAGTGCCCAAACTGCAACCCAAAAACCCAATTATTTATGACGAAGTGCCAACACGTGTCATATGCCCCATCATGATCCCCTTCATGTAGAACTATGCCCCATCATTGTCCCCTTCATGTAGAAATATGCTGTCACGTCTCCGTCAGATTTGGGGCCTGCTGTTCCGGTCGCAGCCACTAGGAGGCGCCGGACCGCCACTTCGCCGTCAGACTCGGGGACGGCTGTTCCTGCCTCAGCCACTGGGAGGCGCCGTGGGTCTATTATGTCACCGTCAGACTCAGGGCCTATGGTCCCAGCTTTAGCCACTAGGAGGCGCCGGTCTGTCACGTCACCGTTGGATTCGAGGCCTGCTGTTCCGGTCATGGCCACTAGGATCCGCCGGACCGCCACTTCACCGTCAGACTCGGGGACCGCTGTTCCTGCCTCGGCCACTGGGAGGCGCCGTGGTCCACCCATGAGTTATGGTGGTGACAAAGAAGTGGCTCCTGCTCAGGCATCTGGTGGGCGCAGGCTCCGCCCCTCTGTCAGTCATCAGGGGGTTACTGCATCACCGTCTGGCCTGGTCCTGGGGGCGGCCCTAATGACATCACCAGTCCAGGAACCTGTGAGGGATGACCTGATCCCTCAAATACCTTGGGACTGGTCTTGCAAGCCGCTGGATATATTCTTGGTTCCCCTGTGTGTTACTTAGTGATTGATTTCTGTTTGACTCTGACCTCAGCCTGGATTTCTGACCCCTCTTTTGCCTGACAATTCTGTACTTCTGCTACTCTCCTGGTTTGTGACCTTGGCCTGGATATTCTGACTCTGCTACTTCCTAACGATTCTGTACCTCTGCCGCCCTCCTGGTTTTTGACTCTGACCTTGGCCTGAATTTGACTCTGCTATTGCCTGCCGTTTTTGTACTTCCCTCTGACGACCGTCCTGCTCTGGCCGCTGCTCATATTCAGACAGCTACCTCCTGGGCTCTGTTGTAAATCCAGATCCCTGTATAGGGGTAAAGGGTATCAGGGTTTCTCGGGGTGTTGCCTGGCTGCAGCCCAGAACCGCAGACGGACGTTACATTATATCCGGCCATAAAATTAACTGCTTCTTGTGTATATACCCAACATATACAAAAGCAGTCTCCCTGAACTTTTTTTTTTTCCCTTCTTCTGACTGAGCTGATTTTTAGCCTGAACACCTGGTGCACTGCACAGCCTGGAAGATCACTCTCATTTTCCTGGACAACTATGCGGCAGTCTGGAGTCTTCAGGGAGAGAGCTGCACCTCAGAGATCCATGCTCCTGGCACGTTGACCTCTGGGCAACTACTCTGGCTATGGTTGCCCAGAGGTTCAGGCATTGCCCGCAGATGCGGCTAAAGTTTTATTACCCATTTCAGTTTCATGTGGTCAGAAATCGCTGTGTTTAAACGTGTATGTGGATAGTGGCTCTGAAGGAAATTTTATGGATTCCTTGACTGCTAGGAATCTGGGTGTAACACTACTAAAACTTAATGCCCCTATTAAAACCACGGCTATTAATGGCACCTCCATTATTCAGGAGGGGGTTAAGTTTGTTACTGCCAAGGTTGCTATGTCTGTGGGAGCCTTACACACTGAGCTTGTGTCATTTTTTGTGATGGACAATTTAACCTCTGCAGTTATTCTGGGTATGCCATGGTTACGCCAGCACAATCCTGTCATCGACTGGCACTTGGGTGACGTTGTACGCTGGAGCCCACAGTGTCAGAAAAATTGCATATCCTTGGCAGTAAACCAAGTTAAGGTTAAAACCCCCCCCATACCGTTTGCTTTCAGAGATTTTGAGGATGTCTTTTCTATTGTAGAATCTGAAAAGCTACCCCCTCACAGAGAGTATGATTGCCCTATTGATCTAATTCCGGATGCCTGTCTCCCTAAGGGAAGAATATTTAATCTCTCTGGCCCAGAGCGTCAGGCCATGAATGACTATATAGCAGACAGCCTAAGAAAAGGGTTTATCAGACCGTCCATTTCTCCAGTTGGGGCCGGGTTCTTCTTTGTGGAGAAGAAAGATGGTGGTCTCAGACCCTGCATTGATTATCGGGAGTTGAATGCAATCACTATAAAAAACCAGTATCCGCTTCCACTCATCCCTGATCTTTTTAATCAGCTAACAGGAGCCCATTGGTTTACTAAACTTGACCTCCGGGGGGCATATAATCTGGTCCGCATAAGAAAGGGAGATGAGTGGAAAACGGCCTTCAATACACCCCTTGGCCATTTTGAGTACCTGGTAATGCCGTTCGGACTCAGTAACGCACCTGCCGTATTTCAGCAATTTGTTAATGATATTTTTAGAGACATTTGTGGGGTGTATGTTGTGGTGTATTTAGATGACATTCTGATTTACTCTGCTGACCCTGTGACACACTCAACACGTCTGTTCTGTGCTACAAAGACTACGTGAACACTCCTTGTTTGCTAAACTGGAGAAATGTGTCTTTTTTGCTGAGGAGGTACAGTTTTTAGGATACATGGTTTCAGGTAAAGGCTTCCGCATGGATCCTGCCAAGGTCCAGCCTATTAAGGCTTGGGTGCAACCCAGATCGCTGAAAGCGCTGCAGCGATTTTTGGGGTTCGCTAATTATTACCGCAAGTTTATTAGAGGTTTCTCAGAGATTGCCAAGCCACTCACGGATCTGACCCGGAAAGGGGCGGACGTGGCCAACTGGAATCCTGCGGCAATTCAGGCGTTTCTTACGTTAAAAGAGTGCTTTGTGGCCAACCCAGTTTTGGTTCAGCCGAATCTGGACCGTCCATTTATTGTGGAGGTGGATGCCTCTGAAGTCGGAGTGGGAGCAGTGCTATCACAAGGCACTACATCCCTCACTCAGCTTCGTCCATGTGCGTTTTTTTTTCCCGCAAATTCTCTTCCACGGAGAAAAACTATGATATAGGGAATCGGGAACTATTGGCAATTAAATGGGCCTTCGAGGAGTGGCGTCACTTCCTCGAGGGCGCCAAACACAAGATCACGGTAATTACCGATCATAAGAACCTGACATACCTAGAATCAGCAAAAAGGTTAAATCCTAGACAAGCAAGGTGGGCATTGTTTTTCTCTAGGTTTAATTATATAATCACCTTCCGCCCTGGTACAAAAAATGTGAGGGCCGATGCCCTCTCTCGCAGTTTCTGCCCCTCACAAGCTGAGGACTGTGAACCAGTTCCTATATTGGCCACTGGGATCGTTGTGTCCGCAGTGTCATTGGACCTTCTGGAGGAGATACGTAAATCCCCAGAACAAGCCCCTGACACTACGCCACCCAACAAATTGTTTGTTTCGCCTGCGTTTCGCCTACAAGTGCTTAGAGAATCACATGACTCTGTCTTGGCAGGCCATCCTGGTCTCAATAATACCGCCAGATTGATAACTAGGAATTTTTGGTGGCCGACGGTGGTTAAGGACTGCAAAGAATATGTCTTAGCATGTGAGGTCTGTGCCCGCACCAAGTCCTCCCATAATCGCCCTGCCAGCTGGCTCCAGTCCTTGCCCACCCCCGAGAGTCCATGGACCCACATCTCCATGGACTTCATTACGGACCTACCGTCCTCAGATGGAAAGACGTATATCTGGGTGGTGGTGGACAGGTTCAGTAAACAATGTCATTTTGTCCCCCTGTCGGGGTTACCTAACTCGGAAACGTTGAGTAAACTGTTTATTGTACATGTGGTACGTTTACACGGTGCCCCGGTCAATATTGTGTCAGACAGGGGTACCCAATTCGTGTCAAAGTTCTGGAGGGCATTCTGTAAACGCATTGGTATTGAGCTATCTTTTTCCTCGGCTTACCACCCTGAAACCAATGGTCAAACCGAACGTGTCAACCAGGCTCTGGAGCAATACCTTCGTTGCTACGTCTCAGAACACCAGTCCGATTGGGCAGAACATCTGCCACTAGCCGAGTTTGCCCTAAATAATCAGTATCAGGACTCCATTAAGTCTACCCCCTTTTTCTGCAACCATGGGCTGCATCCGCGCTTTGGCTCATTCTCGGCCAGAATGTCGGAGCTTCCTGGGGTAGAGAAAAATATACATCGTTTAAAAACCATTTGGTCTGAGGTAAACTCGAACTTGAAAGGGGCCCAGGTTAGACACACCTCGGCAGCGAACAAACGGCGATCCAAAGGACCACACCTGGGAGTTGGAGACAAGGTTTGGCTTTCCACCAAAAACATCAAGCTTAAAGTACCCTCTGCCAACCTGGGTCCCAGATTTATTGGTCCATACGAGATTATAGAGGTGATTAACCCGGTGGCCTTCCGTTTAAAACTCCCTCAGTCTTTCAAATTACCCAATGTCTTCCACAAGTCTCTCCTCAAGTTGTATCGCTCCCCAATTCACCCTGTCCCGTCCCCTCCTCCTCCCGTTTCGGTTGGAGGGTCCTTGGAGTATGAAGTCCAGGGTGTCCTTGACTCCCGCCTTGTAAGAGGGTCCGTACAGTATCTGGTACACTGGAAGGGCTACGGCCCGGAGGAGAGGTCCTGGGTCCCTGCGAGGGACATCCATGCAAAAGCACTAATTAGAAGGTTTCACCTCCTTCACCCTGACAAACCAGGTTTTGAGCGTCCAGAGGCCCTTCTTGGAAGGGGGGGTACTGTCACGTCTCCGTCAGATTTGGGGCCTGCTGTTCCGATCGCAGCCACTAGAAGGCGCCAGACCGCCACTTCGCCGTCAGACTCGGGGACGGCTGTTCCTGCCTCGGCCAATGGGAGGCGCCGTGGTTCTATTACGTCACCGTCAGACTCAGGGCCTATGGTCCCAGCTTTAGCCACTAGGAGGCGCCGGTCTGTCACGTCACCGTTGGATTCGAGGCCTGCTGTTCCGGTCACGGCCACTAGGAGCCGCCGGACCGCCACTTCACCGTCAGACTCGGGGACGGCTTTTCCTGCCTCGGCCACTGGGAGGCGCCGTGGTCCACCCGTGAGTTATGGTGGTGACAGAGAAGTGGCTCCTGCTCAGGCATCTGGTGGGCGCAGGCTCCGCCCCTCTGTCAGTCATCAGGGGGTTACTGCATCACCGTCTGGCCTGGTCCTGGGGGCGGCCCTAATGACATCACCAGTCCAGGAACCTGTGAGGGATGACCTGATCCCTCAAATACCTTGGGACTGGTCTTGCAAGCCGCCGGATATATTCTTGGTTCCCCTGTGTGTTACTTAATGATTGATTTCTGTTTGACTCTGACCTCAGCCTGGATTTCTGACCCCTCTTTTGCCTGACAATTCTGTACTTCTGCTACTCTCCTGGTTTGTGACCTTGGCCTGGATATTCTGACTCTGCTACTTCCTAACGATTCTGTACCTCTGCCGCCCTCCTGGTTTTTGACTCTGACCTTGGCCTGAATTTGACTCTGCTATTGCCTGCCGTTTTTGTACTTCCCTCTGACGACCGTCCTGCTCTGGCCGCTGCTCATATTCAGACAGCTACCTCCTGGGCTCTGTTGTAAATCCAGATCCCTGTATAGGGGTAAAGGGTATCAGGGTTTCTCGGGGTGTTGCCTGGCTGCAGCCCAGAACCGCAGACGGACGTTACATATGCCCCATCATGATCCCCTTCATGTAGAAATATGCCCCATCATGATCCCCTTCATGTAGAAATATGCCCCATCATGATTCCCTTCATGTAGAAATATGCCCCATCATGATTCCCTTCATGCAGAAATATGTCCCATCATGACCCCCTTCATGCAGAAATATGCCCCATCATGATCCCCTTCATGTAGAAATATGTCCCATCATGATCCCCTTCATGCAGAAATATGTCCCATCATGATCCCCTTCATGCAGAAATATGCCCCATCATGATCCCCTTCATGTAGAAACTGCCCATTCCACCACCTCCATCATTTCCTCCTCCCCATCACTCCCATCACTGGCCCTCTCCACATCATTGACAAACAAACACACACACACACACCACAGTGGCTAAACTCACCGCCACACTCACCACACACACACCACAGCGGCCACATTCGCCAAACACAAACACCACAGCAACCACACACACACCAGCGGCCACACTCACCTCTCCGCGCACCGTGTGAGAAGCAGGAAGTGCAGCTCCGGATTAGTGAGGCGATGCTGCGTGCCAGCTGAGAGGGCTCTGCGTGCCCTCTCTGGCACGCGTGCCATAGGTTCGCCATCACTGGTATAGAGAGTGAGGGGGCAAATATGAGGAGACAGTATGGTGAACAGGGGGTATGTTAGAGGAGACAGTATGGGGAGGGACGGGAATAGTGTGTAAATATTAGTTGTGATACTGACTTATTCTCATGTTTTTATTTGTTAGGAACATTAAAGGGGTTGTCCAGGTTTGTGCTGAGTCTGCAGTCATTCTATGCGACTGCAGACTTCTTAATTCTCACAGTGATCACTGAAAGTTGTTAAGATTCTCTTGTGCCGGTAATTTACATACATGCGGTCACGTGCTGACTAGACATGTGTTGCCTCACTCAATGAAAATGAACTGAGTGAGGCTGTGCACGTCTAGTCAGAATGTGGCCAGAAGTATATCAATCACATGCTTGTGCTGACGTGACCGTGTACTCTTGCCACCGGTACGGAAGAATCCGAAAAGTGTGCAGTGCATTCGCTCTGCAGATTCCAGTAGTCATCACATGGACACTTCACTCATATGTGATTTTCATACTTATATTCCTGTGACAACGAGCTTCTTTTCCTGCTTCTCTCAGTTTTTCACTGAACATTGAGAGCATTAGGGAGAGCAGCTCATGGGTACATGACTAAGTGTGCAAATCGCATGTGTGCGGGGGGGGGGGCGCCGGACCGAATTCTTGCCCCGGGTGCCAGAAAGCCTAGATACACCTCTGTATATAGGAAGGCTATTTGAGGGCTCATACTGTATATATAGGACTATGTGATACAGTGGCGGATTAAGTGGACTATGGGCCCGGGGCTGTTCATAAAACCTGGGCCCCTGTACCCCCCTTCCCACCCGAGCGCTGCGGTCCCCGTGCGGGAATTGACAGCCGTACGGACCGCAGCACTTGGTTTGCTGCGGGTCCATACGGAAAACCCGCCACCATTCCACCACGTGTGGACATGGCCTAAAAAGATGTTGCACATAAGCTGTAGGCCTACGGCCAATACGCACAAAATCGCCCAACGTGATCCTGGCCATAGGGGATCCACTTTAATGTCCCCACTTTAATTTGAAGTCCCCTTACTTCATCCATTGCAGTCCCCTATCACCCACTCACTTCATCTGCAGTGCCGCTTCATCATTTGCAGCCCCTTATCCCCCCTTCCATGTTATCATGTGCAGTCCCCTTCCCCCCCAACTTCATGTGCAGCCCCACTCCCCCATCATCATGTGCAGTTAATTTTACCCACACATCATGTGCAGTCCCCCTTACCCCCAATTCATCATGTGCAGTTCCCCTTACCCCTTAATTCATCATGTGCAGTCCCACTTACCCCTTAATTCATCATGTGCAGTCCCACTTACCCCTTAATTTATCATGTGCAGTCCCCCTTATCCCCCACTTCATCATGTGCAGCCCCACTTATCCCCCACTTCATCATGTGCAGCCCCACTTATCCCCCACTTCATCATATGCAGCCCCACTCATCCCCCCTTCATCATATACAGCCCCCAGTCACCCCCCTTCATCATATACAGCCCCCAGTCACCCCCCCTTCATCATATACAGGCCCCAGTCACCCCCCCGTCATCATATACAGCCCCCAGTCACCCCCCGTCATCATATACAGCTCCCAGTCACCCCCCCTTCATCATATACAGCCCCCAGTCACCCCCCGTCATCATATACAGCTCCCAGTCACCCCCCCTTCATCATATACAGCCCCCAGTCACCCCCCCTTCATCATATACAGCCCCCAGTCACCCCCCCTTCATCATATACAGCCCCCAGTCACCCCCCCTTCATCATATACAGCCCCCAGTCACCCCCCCTTCATCATATACAGCCCCCAGTCACCCCCCTTCATCATATACAGCCCCCAGTCACCCCCCCTTCATCATATACAGCCCCTGGGCCCGGGTGCCACTGCCAGCTGGAGCTGCCGCAGCAGGAGCCGCCGGCACCACCACTCACTGTCTTGGAGTTGGAGCAAGGACTGATGAGCCTCACTCAGCGAGCCGCAGCGCCAGCGACTCACTAGGTGTCAGGACTCAGGTCAGGAGATGTGCGACAGTGCGCCGCCCGTCGCTGATGTCCGGTCACCGCCCGGTCCCTCCATGTCCAGAGAGAGGCGCGCAGCACGCTTCACAAGCTCCTGCTTCCTCCTTCCGCCCCGTCCTGTCTGTCTCCACCTCGTCCTGTCTCCGCCTCGTCCCTTCCTCCCTGCGTCGCACACGTGACAAGAGACAGGGTAGGGGAGCTCTCCACGGTCTCCACCAATCAAACGACACTCCTGGGCTGCTGCTGGACTGCGATTGGCTAATGGCACGCGTCTCCTGCCGGCGCCACTGATTCAGATTCAAGGTCGCATTCCCCAGCAGTCAGACAGTGTGTCACCGTGTGTGGGCCCTTCCGTCACGCCAGGGCCCCGGCACTTGCCCGGGTACGCCGGGTGCTGACGCCGGGCCTGAGCCCGCCCCTGCCCCTGGGCCCCCAAAAAACCTTGGGCCCGGGGCGACCGCCCCATCTGCCCCTATTAAGATCCGCCATTGATGTGATAGCTCACACTGTTTATAAGGGTCTATAAAGGGGTGCATACTGTGTACAGGGGCTATGTGGGGGTTCATACTGTGTATATAGGTGGAGCTGTGTGTGGGATCATACTGTATATAAAATCTCATAAGTTACAATTGCCTATCTCAGTAATGTAAATATATGTCCTCACTGAATACAGATTTACCTATATATTGAGAATTTTGAGACGAATAATCAGTCCAGAGGAGAAAGAGAAGATTGCTTTGAGACATATTAAAAAGTTGCTTATTTTCACATGTATTATTAATTTGTCAAATAAAAATTAAAATGATGGTTACATTTTAATTCTCCTCAATATTAAGTGATACAATATTAATATAAAATAATAATTATAATGAATATGTTAAAGGGAAGGTGCCGTGTTTTTTCATAATTTAATGTAAAAAGAAAATAGTGTAAAAAGATATTGTCCCCTAAGCTTGACTCAGTGGTGTGTATGGATTTTTTTTTCTGTAGTAATGCAGCCACTGGGGGCTGCCATCTTACCTCTCTGGCTGCTGAACGACACTTTCCATGCTCATTTACGGCAGTCCCTGGGCATAAGAGACAAGAGTCGGCTGCCGACCCTATCTCTTTCATTGCAGCTGCATCAGGAGTGAACTGGCCACGCCTCTGTGGGCAGCTCAATCACAGCTGTAGGTGTGGCCAGGCGCCATCTTATTAGAGCCCAGTGATTTCCTTTTAGCTCCATTTACACTCTATTGCAAGCCCTGGATGCTGTACTGTTCCAGCATAACGGCTTGGATGTTCACTCTGCACATACCAGCTGTAGGAGAGGATACAGGGCGAGCTGCTGGACACCAAGCTGCTCTTTCCAAAACACCCGACCAGCTGCAGCCCCTGTTCTTGCAAAACATAGGAGAAGCTGCTCCCTGCTCTTTCAAAACACTTGGCAATCTGCTGGACATCTAATCCTCTCCTGTGTGATACTGTGTGCTGTGCCGTGTATCTAATCCTATCCTGTGTGATACTGCCTGCTGAGCCGTGTATCTAATCCTCTCCTGTGTGATACTGACTGCTGAGCTATGTACCTAATCCTCTCCTGTGTGATACTGTCTGCTGAGCCGTGTATCTAATCCTCTCCTGTGTGATACTGTCTGCTGAGCCGTGTATCTAATCCTATCCTGTGTAATACTGCCTGCTGAGCCGTGTAGCTAATCCTCTCCTGTGTGATACTGAGTGCTGAGCCGTGTATCTAATCCTATCCTGTGTGATGCAGTCTGCTGAGCCATGTATCTAATCCTATCCTGTGTGATACTGACAGCTGAGCCGTGTATCTAATCCTATCCTGTGTGATACATCCTGCTGAGCTGTGTATCTAAGCCTATCCTGTGTGATACAGAAAGCTGAACCGTGTATCTAATCCTATCCCGTGTGACACTGCTCTCCTGAAATACTCTGTGGTGCTGTCACCCTGCTCCCAGAATCCTTGCTGCCTGCCATCCTCGGTGACCGAAGACCCCATTCCTCTCCTCAGATCCTGTCCTGGCGATGTGTGAAAGCGAGGCGACAGGGGCCTAATGTATGGTGGAAGGAGCAGGGCGACAGCAGCACAGAGTATTTCAGGAGGGCAGTGTGCTGGTCTATGGGGGGCACCTTGTCAGTGCCAGGGATTGTACATAGAGCGCTGTGTTTTATACACATGGATGGACCGTCTTCTTGTCTGCTCCACAGAAATCCAGGAAACATTTCTTCTGATTGATGGCTTGTTCTGATCCAGACTTTACGTGCAAAGACAGTCAGTAACTTTGCAGGCCCCATCAAAATGGCTGCTCATTGTGTTCTTAGATGTCATCCTCTCTTTTCCCTTAGCAAACACCCAGAAGGGGAGGAGAGGAGTGACACTACACCCATGTCAGCAGATTCCGCCCATAATTACTGCAGGGCAGTAATGTGAGCTAGTTGTACACTAGGTTTTTGTGCCAAATTTCAGTAGCAACTCCCCTAGTGTTAAGAAGTGGAATTGCCAAACTTTTTAAAATTATTTTTCACATTTTGCAAAATTAAAAACAAATGATAATATATTTTAAGAACATGTAAACATTAATTCTTTAAATTTTTTCAATTGCTGAAAAAAAATTTTTTGGATGGCACCTTCCCTTTAAGTTTAATATTAAGTGGTAACATGCTGTGAACTCATTTTCTGGTTTACCTCTGGCTTCTGGTGAGGGTGGTGGAGATGGCTGTGTTGACAGAGGAGTCGTGAGTTCTCCATCCGGACTCCCTCTAGTGGTGACAGTAGGCAATGAAGCTGATCTAAATGGCAGAGACCTGCCACCTGAGGAGAAGGACTGTGAGTGGACATCAGGTGTCTGACAGGATTTAAGACAGCCGACTCCCTAATTTTGTGCTGGTGCTTTTTTTCCTGCCCTGAGGTTCTGGTTTTCAGTTCTGTTCCTGCCTTCTCAAGCTAAGTGTGCTCTGCTATTTTTTCACTTGAGATTTGGTGGAGTTTACTCAGTTTTTGTGGTCAGCCAGCCCCTGCTGGGGCTGTGCTGAATTACCATTCTTATGTCTCTGTTTATGCCAGTTTGCTTTTTGTCCCTGATCAGATTGGTCTCTTTTTGCTCTGTCTTCAGAATATACCAGAGTGCTGATATAGGGAATTGAAGTCTAGCGACTTCAGGGTTTTTGTTATCAGAAAGTGTTGGACATTTTTTGGCAGGGTTTTGTGCGTGATTGCAGACAGCATCTTTCCTTTCCTGTCCTTTCTAGTTAGTGTGGGCCCTGTTATGAATGAGTCACCGTAGGAGGCAAAAGCAGAAATAAAAGCTAAGTCCAGAGAAGTTGGCAACTATCAGATTGCAGACCCCTGAACCTATCAACACAACTAGCAGTAGCCGTGGGGGGTTCCTACAATGCCCTAGACCCCTCGATCACAGCCGGAGAATTACATAGGCCTAAAGAAAGAAAGGGGAAATCTAAACTGCCCCAGAGCAGACCCCAAAGCAATAGGCAGCCCCCAACATATAATGACGGTGAAGCAAGATGAAAATACTAACACAGACAGAAAGATAGACTGAGCAAAGACGGGGCCCAAAACTACCTAGATAGGAAAGGACAGGAAGGCTGCTGTCTGCAATCTGCCAAAACCCTATCAAAGTTATTTTCACTAGAAGGTTGAAACAAAAGCGCAATAGGGTCTTATCCGGGTAAAATGTTCAATTCATGAATGTGTTAAACTCACCTTCTCAAAGATAAAATAAAGCTTGTATAGTGAGTCAGCCTGCTGCACGTCCAACGGTCCACAGCGGAACCGTACCACAATTCAATAAGGAATAAATTCTTGGACTTTGAGTGCGCTGCCAGACGAATTCAATAACCACACAAGGTTAAAAAAGTTAACCCTTTAATCCCTACGCGTTTCGAAGCGTAACGCTTCTTCTTCAGGGGTATCTACCCCTGAAGAAGAAGCGTTACGCTTCGAAACGCGTAGGGATTAAAGGGTTAACTTTTTTAACCTTGTGTGGTTATTGAATTCGTCTGGCAGCGCACTCAAAGTCCAAGAATTTATTCCTTATTGAAAACCCTATCAAAGACATGAGCCAACAAGCTGATATGAAAAAGGCCCTGAAGCAGCTAGGCTTCAAAAACTAAATCAGCACTCCGGTATTTTCAGAAGAAAGAGCTAAATGAATTCAGCACACCCCAGCAGGGAATGGCAGAAATCCAGAAAAACAAAGCAAAACAAAGTCAAAGCACCAAAGCAAAAGGCCGAGCAGCAAACTTAGCTTTAGAGGAGCAGGAATTCAGACTGGTCTCCAAGGATCCCACAGAGAAATCACCCGCAGGGCAGAAGGGCGTCGGCAGCCTTATATCCAGTCAGTAACTCCACTCAGCCAGTCATCATCATCAGCCTCAGGTGTTTGATAATCAGGCTCACTACCTTTCTTTACCAGAAGAGGGAGTTCCTCGGGCCTCAGTAATGAAGGGGAAAATGAACTCACAACAGTACCTCCCCCTTGAGGAGGGGTCACCGAACCCTCAACTACGCCACCAGGGCGATCAGGGTGAGCCCGATGAAAGGCACGCACCAATCTTTTGGCATGAATATCAGAGGCAGAGACCCAGGAATTATCCTCCTGACCATAACCCTTCCACTTAACCAAATACTGGAGTCTCCGTCTAGCCAGACGGGAATCCAGTACTTTCTCTACCTCATATTCCATGTTACCTTCAACCAATACAGGGTCTGGAGGTGCCACCCCCGGAACAACAGGTTCAACAAACCTCTTCAACAAAGATTTATGGAACACATTATGGATTTTAAATGTGACAGGAAGAGCCAAACGAAAAGAGACCGGATAAATAATCTCCACAATCTTGTAAGGTCCAATAAATCTAGGCTTAAACTTAGGAGAAGCCACCTTCATAGCAATATTTTTTGATGATAACCACACCATATCACCAACCTTAAACTGGGGACCAATGGTCCTATATCGATTGGAAAACCGCTGGGCCTTTTCCTGGGAGAGAGATAACTTATCCACCACTTGGTCCCAGATCTGGTGCATTCTCTCCACCACAGTATCAACACCTGGGCAGGCAGAGGGCTCCACCTGCCCTGAAGAAAATCGAGGATGAAACCCAAAGTTACAAAAAAAAGGTGACATCAAAGTGGCAGAACTAGCTCTATTATTTAAAGCAAATTCGGCCAAGGGCAAAAATGAAACCCAATCATCCTGATCAGCAGAAATAAAACATCTCAAATATGACTCCAAGGTCTGGTTTGTTCTCTCTGTCTGCCCATTGGTCTGAGGGTGAAAAGCAGAGGAGAAGGACAACTGAATTCCCAGCCTGGAACAGAAAGTTCTCCAAAATCTAGACACAAACTGGACTCCTCTGTCAGATACAATGTTCTCAGGAGTCCCGTGCAAACGAACCACCTGTTGTAAAAACAGGGGCACCAACTCAGAGGAAGACGGCAACTTAGGGAGTGGTACAAGATGAACCATCTTAGAGAACCTATCACAAATCACCCAAATAACAGTCATCCTCTGAGAGACAGGCATATCAGAGATGAAATCCATTGAAATATGGGTCCATGGCCTCTTGGGGACAGGCAAAGGCATCAACAACCCACTAGAGCGAGAACACGATTTAGACCGGGAGCAAGTCCCACAGGACTGCACAAAATTCCTGACATCACGAGACAAGGAGGGCCACCAAAAAAACCGACTCACCAGATCTCTAGTACCAAAAATACCTGGATGACCAGCCAAAGCAGAGCAATGAACTTCAGACATCACTCTCTTCTTCCACTGGTCAGGAACATACAACTTTCCACTGGGACAACGCTCAGGTTTGTCCTCCTGGAACTCTTCCAGAGCACGTCTCAAATCGGGCGAGATGGCAGAAAGAACTACCCCTTCGCCTAAGATGGTAGCAGGCTTGGTCACCACAGGAGAATCAGCAAAGAAGCTCCTAGAGAGGGCGTCTGCCTTGACATTCTTTGTTCCAGGAAGAAAAGAAACCACAAAATCAAAACGTGTAAAAAACAAGGCCCACCTAGCCTGTCTAGGGTTCAAGCGCTTAGCCGACTCTAGGTAAATCAAATTCTTGTGGTCAGTGAGGACCACGACTTGATGCTTAGCTCCCTCCAACCAATGTCTCCACTCCTCAAATGCCCATTTCATGGCCAACAGTTCCCTATTCCCCACATCATAGTTACGTTCAGATGGAGAGAACTTTCGGGAAAAGAAAGCACAGGGATTCATTTTAGATGTTACAGGATCCTTTTGGGACAAAACAGCTCCTGCACCAATCTCAGAAGCATCCACCTCTACCTGGAATGGAAGTGAGACATCAGGTTGCCGCAAAACCGGGGCGGAGGTGAATCTTCGCTTCAGCTCCTGAAAGGAAGAAACAGCCTCCGGAGACCAATTTAACACATCAGCACCCTTTTTAGTCAAATCAGTCAATGGCTTGGCAATACTAGAAAATTTTGCTATAAATTTCCGATAAAAATTAGCAAAACCCAAAAACTTCTGGAGGGCCTTCAAAGAAGTGGGCTGAACCCAATCGTGAATGGCCTGTACCTTGGCCGGGTCCATTTCAATAGTTGACGGGGACAAAATAAATCCCAAAAAAGAAATCCTCTGTACTCCAAAAAGGCATTTAGATCCTTTGACATACAGGGAATTCTCCCTCAAGATCCGGAACACAGTCCGAATATGTTCCACATGAGAATCCCAATCCTTGGAGAAGATCAAAATATCATCCAGATAGATAATCAAAAATTTATCGACAAAATCTCGGAAAATATCGTTCATGAAGCACTGGAAGACAGAAGGGGCATTAGTGAGCCCAAAAGGCATCACCAGGTACTCAAAATGTCCCTCCGGAGTATTAAACGCCGTCTTCCATTCATCCCCATGCTTAATGCGAATAAGATTATACGCCCCCCTGAGGTCAAGCTTGGTAAACCAGCAAGCACCTTTAACTCTGGAGAATAGATCAGAAATCAGGGGTAACGGATACTGATATTTAACAGTAATTTTGTTGAGGGCACGATAATCAATACAAGGTCTTAATGATCCATCCTTTCTGGCTACAAAAAAAAAACCGGCACCTAAGGGTGACGAGGATGGTCTAATATGACCCTTCTCCAACGCCTCCTTAATATAGGATCGCGTAGCCTCGTGCTCGGGTACAGATAAATTGAAGAGCCGACCCTTGGGAAATTTACACCCCGGGCTCAGTTCAATTGCACAGTCATAGCTCCTATGAGGAGGCAGAGACGCAGACTCATTCTCACTAAATACATCATAAAAGTCCGCCAAATAATCAGGAACATCATGCGACTGAGGAGAGGTGGAAAACACCGGAGCCTCACTAAAGGCACACCGACAACCCCAACTCACCACAGACACAGATTTCCAATCCAAAACTGGATTATGAATCTGTAACCAGGGAAACCCCAGAACAATAGTATCATGCAGATTATGCAACACCAAAAATCTGCAATTTTCTTGATGGTCTGGGGTGACCCGCATTACCACCTGGGTCCAAAACTGGGGTTTATTTTTAGCCAAAGGAGTAGCATCAATCCCCCTCAAAAGGATAGGCGTCTGCAGAGGTGTCATCGGAAATCCACAACGTTTAGCAAAATCCAAGTCCATTAGGTTTAGGGCTGCTCCCGAATCCACAAAAGCCTTTGCGGAAAATGTGGACGCGGAGTAGATCAGAGTAATAGCCAGAAGAAACTTAGGTTGAACACCCCCAACAGAAAACGTGTGTGCAAAGCGTTTCTCTCGTTTAGGACAGACAGAAATAATATGCGAGGCATCTCCACAGAAAAAACACAACTTATTACGCCTTCTGAACTCCTGACGCTGCTCTCTGGAACAAACTCTATCACATTGCATAGGTTCAGACATTTGTTCAACAGGTGGCAACACCTCTCGTGCAGCTTTGCGTTCGCGCAAACGCCGATCAACCTGAATGGCTAATGACATAGAATCGTCAAGACCAGAGGGAACAGGAAATCCCACCATAGTATCTTTTTTTTTACGGCTTCTGACAAACCCCTTCCGAAAGAGAGCAGCCAAGGCATTATCATTCCAGGTAGTAAGTACTGCCCACTTTCGGAATTTTTGACAGTACAATTCTGCAGAATCACGACCCTGGCTCAATGCCAGCAGGGTCTTTTCAGCCTGATCAATGGCATTAGGTTCATCATACAACAACCCCAAAGCTTGAAAGAATGCGTTCACATTAGTCAGAATAGGATCATCTGGTTTCAAAGAAAACGCCCAATCCTGGGGATCGCCACGCAGCAAAGAGATGACAATTTTAACCTGCTGCGCGGAGCTCCCTGACGAATTAGGCTTCAAGACAAAAAATAATTTACAATTATTTTTGAAATTCAAAAATTTAGACCGATCCCCAAAAAATACATCAGGTGTAGGAATCTTTGGTTCAGCAGCATGTGAATGAGCAAGGTAGGCGGAAATTCCCCGCACTTCCGCAGCGAGCTGCTCCACACGATCAGACAATTGCTTTATCTCCATTGAGGAAAAAAAAAATTCTCCCTACGGCCTCAGAGATATAGAGGAAAAAATATACACACTTTTTTTTTTTTTTTTTTTTAACAATTCTTTCCTGCTATTGAGTACCCTAGGATCTGCGGTAGGGCGGGTGATTCTGTTATGAATGAGTCACCGTAGGAGGCAAAAGCAGAAATACAAGCTAAGTCCAGAAAACCAGAGAAGTTGGCAACTATCAGATTGCAGACCCCTGAACCTATCAACACAACTAGCAGTAGCCATGGGGGGTTCCTACGATGCCCTAGACCCCTCGATCACAGCCAGAGAATTACATAGGCCTAAAGAAAGAAAGGGGAAATCTAAACTGCCCCAGAGCAGACCCCAAAGCAATAGGCAGCCCCCAACATATAATGACGGTGAAGCAAGATGAAAATACTAACACAGACAGAAAGATAGACTGAGCAAAGACGGGGCCCAAAACTACCTAGATAGGAAAGGACAGGAAGGCTGCTGTCTGCAATCTGCCAAAACCCTATCAAAGACGTAAGCCAACAAGCTGATATGAAAAAGGCCCTGAAGCAGCTAGGCTTCAAAAACTAAATCAGCACTCAGGTATTTTCAGAAGAAAGAGTTAAATGAATTCAGCACACCCCAGCAGGGAATGGCAGAAATCCAGAAAAACAAAGCAAAACAAAGTCAAAGCACCAAAGCAAAAGGCCGAGCAGCAAACTTAGCTTTAGAGGAGCAGGAATTCAGACTGGTCTCCAAGGATCCCACAGAGAAATCACCCGCAGGGCAGAAGGACGTCGGCAGCCTTATATCCAGTCAGTAACTCCACTCAACCAGTCATCATCATCAGCCTCAGGTGTTTGATAATCAGGCTCACTACCTTTCTTTACCAGAAGAGGGAGTTCCTCGGGCCTCAGTAATGAAGGGGAAAATGAACTCACAACAGGGCCCCATCGTTTGCTCAGCCTATTTTTCTATCTGTGTTTGTGTTTTCATCTTGTCTCACCGACAATACATATTTGGGGGCTGTCTATTGCTTTGGGGTCTGCTCTGGGGCAGTTTAGATTTCCCCTTTTCTTGCTTTAGGCTTATTTAGTTCTCCGGCTGTGACGAGGCATCTAGGATCATCGTAGGTACTCTCCACGGCTACTGCTAGTTGTGTGAATAGGATCAGGGGTCTGCAATCCACTTAGTTACCAACCTCTCTGGTTTTCTGTGGCTTAGCTTGTTTTGATTTTTCCTCCTCGGTGACTCAGTCATAACAGAATCACCAGCCATATCGCAGATTCTAGGATACTCAAAAGCAGGAAAAAAAATTGTAAAAAAAAAGTGTCAGAATTTTTTTTTTTTATATGTATTTTTTCCTCTTTTTCTCTGGGGCCGTAGGAGGATTTTTTCCTTAATGGAGATTAAGCAATTGTCTGATCGTGTGGAGCAGCTGATCGTGTGGAGCAGCTCGCTGCTGAAGTGCGGGGAATTTCCGCCTATCTCACTCAATCACATGCTGTTGAACCAAAAATCCCTAATCCTGATGTGTTTTCTGGGGATCGGTCTAAATTTTTGAATTTTAAAAATAATTGTAAATTATTTCTTGCCTTGAAGCCTAACTCATCGGGGAGCTCTGTGCAGCAGGTTAAAATTGTCATCTCCTTCCTGCACGGCGATGCCCAGGATTGGGCGTTTTCTTTGACACCTGAAAATCCTATTCTGACTAATGTGGATGCATTTTTTCAAGCCTTGGGGTTGTTGTATGATGAACCTAATGCTATTGATCAAGCTGAGAAAGCCCTATTGGCATTGAACCAGGGTCAGGATTCTGCAGAGTTATACTGTCAAAAATTCTGAAAGTGGGCGGTCCTTACTACATGGAATGATGGTGCCTTGACACCTCTCTTTTGCAAGGGTTTATCAGAAACTATAAAAGATATTATGGTGGGATTTCCTGTTCCCTCTGGTCTTGACGATTCTATGTCAATAGCCATTCGAGTTGATCGGCGTTTACGTGAACGTAAAACTACACGAGAGGTGTTGCCACCTTTTCAACAAATGTCTGAACCTATGCAATGTGATGGAGTTTTGTCTAGGGTGCAACGTCAGGAGTATAGAAGGCGTAATAAGCTGTGTTTTTTCTGTGGCGATGCCTCTCATATTATTTCTGTCTGCCCTAAACGAGAAAAACGTTTTGCACACACATTTGCTGTGGGTGGCGTACAACCTAAGTCTCTTTTGGCAATTACTCTGATCTGCTCCTAATCCACATTTTCCGCCAAGGCTTTTGTGGATTCAGGAGCGGCTTTGAATCTGATGGATTTGGATTTTGCTAAACGTTGTGGTTTTCCCATGATACCTCTTTGGCCGCCTATTCCTTTGAGAGGTATTGATGCTACTCCTTTGGCGGAGAATAAACCTCAGTTTTGGACCCAGGTGATAATGCGGGTCGCCCCAGACCACCAAGAAAATTGTAGATTTTTGGTACTACATAATTTGCATGATACTATTGTTCTGGGTTTTCCCTGGTTGCAAATCCATAATCCAGTTTTGGATTGGAAATCTGTGTCTGTGGTGAGTTGGGGCTGTCGGTGTGTTCTTGGTGACACTCCTGTTTTCTCCAACTCTCCCCAGTCTCATGGTGTTCCTGACTATTTGGCTGATTTTTATGATGTATTTAGTGAGAGTAAGTTTGCGTCCCTGCCTCCTCATAGGAGTTATGACTGTGCAATTGAGTTGAGGCCTGGGTGTAAATTCCCCAAGGGTTGGCTTTTCAACTTATCTGTACCTGAACACGAGGCTATACGATCTTATATTAAGGAGTCGTTGGAGAAGGGTCATATTAGACCATCCTCTTCACCCTTAGGTGCTGGGTTTTTTTCGTGGCTAAGAAAGATGGTTCATTAAGGCCTTGTATTGACTATCGTTCCCTTAACAAGATTACGGTTAAATATCAGTATCCGTTACCCCTGATTTCTGATTTATTCTCCAGAGTTAAAGGTGCCTGCTGGTTTACTAAGCTTGACCTCAGGGGGGCGTATAATCTTATTCGCATCAAGCATGGAGATGAATGGAAGACGGCGTTTAATACTCCAGAGGGACATTTTGAGTACCTGGTGATGCCTTTTGGGCTCACTAATGCCCCTTCTGTCTTCCAATCCTTCATGAATTATATTTTCCGGGACTTTGTGGATACGTTTTTGATCATCTATTTGGATGATATTCTGATCTTTTCCAGTGATTGGGATTCTCATGTGGAACATGTTCGGACTGTGTTCCAGATTTTGAGGGAGAATTCCCTGTATGTTAAGGGATCAAAATGCCTTTTTGGTGTACAGAGGATTTCATTTTTGGGATTTATTTTGTCTCCGTCAACTATGGACCCGGCCAAGGTACAGGCCATTTATGATTGGGTTCAGCCCACTTCTTTGAAGGCTCTCCAGAAGTTTTTGGGTTTTGCTAATTTTTATTGTAAATTTATAGCTAATTTTTCTGGTATTGCCAAACCACTGAATGATCTGACCAAGAAGGGCGCTGATGTGCTGAATTGGTCTCCAGAGGCTGTTTTGGCATTTCAGGAGCTGAAGCGAAGGTTCACTTCTGCTCCGGTTTTACTGCAACCTGATGTCTCACTTCCATTTCAGGTAGAGGTAGATGCTTCGAAGATTGGTGCAGGAGCTGTTTTGTCCCAAAAAGATCCGGTGACTTCTAAAATGAATCCCTGTGCCTTCTTCTCCCGAAAGTTCTCCCCATCTGAACGCAACTATGATGTGGGGAATCGGGAATTGTTGGCCATGAAGTGTGCATTCAAGGAGTGGAGACATTGATTGGAGGGAGTTAGACATCAAGAATTTGATTTACCTGGAGTCGGCCAAACGCTTGAATCCTAGACAGGCTAGGTGGGCCTTGTTTTTCACGCGTTTTGATTTTGTGGTCTCCTTTCTTCCGGGCACTAAGAATGTTAAGGCAGACGCCCTTTCTATGAGTTTCTTTGCTGATTCTCCTATTGTGACCAAACCTACTACCATCCTAGGTGAGGGGGTAGTTCTTTCTGCCATCTCACCCGATTTGAGACGTGCCCTGGAAGAATTTCAGGAGGACAAACCTGAGCGTTGTCCTATGGGAAAATTGTATGTTCCTGACCAGTGGAGGAAGAGAGTGATGTCTGAAGTTCATTGCTCCGCGTTGGCTGGTCATCCAGGTATTTTTGGTACCAGAGATTTGGTGAGTCGGTCTTTTTGGTGGCCCGCCTTATCTCGTGATGTCAGGACTTTTGTGCAGTCTTGTGGGACTTGTTCCCGGTCTAAACCCTGTTCTCATTCTAGTGGGTTGTTGATGCCCTTGACGGTGCCCAAGAGGCCATGGACCCATATCTCAATGGATTTTATTTCTCATCTTCCTGTCTCTCAGAGAATGACTGTTATCTGGGTGATTTGTGATAGATTTTCTAAGATGGTCCATCTTGTACCACTCCCAAAGCTGCCATCTTCCTCAGAGTTGGTGCCCTTGTTTTTACAACAGGTGGTTCCGTTGCATGGGATTCCTGAGAACATTGTGTCGGACAGAGGAGTCCAGTTTGTCTCCAGATTTTGGAAAGCTTTTTGTTCCAAGCTGGGAATTTAGTTATCCTTCTCCTCTGCGTTTCACCCACAGACCAATGGGCAGACTGAGAGAACAAATCAGACTTTGGAGTCCTATTTGAGATGTTTTATATCTGCTGATCAGAATGATTGGGTCTCATTTTTGCCCTTGGCCGAATTCGCCCTAAATAATAGAGCTAGTTCTGCCACATTGATGTCGCCCTTTTTCTGTATCTTTGGGTTTCATCCTCGATTTTCTTCAGGGCAAGTGGAATCTTCAGCCTGCCCAGGTGTTGACACTGTGGTAGAGAGAATGCAACAGATATGGGACCAAGTGGTGGATAAGTTGCCCCACTCTCAAGAAAAGGCCCAGCGGTTTTCCAACCGGCATAGGACCATTGGTCCCCGGTTTATAGTGGGTGATATGGTTTGGTTGTCGTCAAAAAATATCTGTATGAAGGTTGCGTCTCCGAAGTTCAAGCCAAGATTTATTGGACCTTATAGGATTTTGGAGAATCTTAACCCGGTTTCTTTTCGATTGGCTCTTCCAGTTACATTTAAGATCCATAGTGTGTTTCATAAGTCTCTGTTGAAGAGGTTTGCTGAGCCAGTGGTTCCTATGGCGGCACCTCCTGACTCTGTGTTGGTTGAAGGTAATGTGGAATATGAGGTAGAGAAAATACTGGATTCTCATCTGGCTAGACGGAGACTCCAGTATTTGGTCAAGTGGAAGGGTTATGGCCAGGGGGACAATTCTTGGGTCTCTGCCTCTGACATTCATGCCGATAGATTGGTTCGTGCTTTTCACCGGGCCCATCCTGATCAGCCTGGTGGCGTGGATGAGGGTTCGGTGACCCCTCCTCAAGGGGGGTACTGTTGTGAACTCATTTTCTGGTTTCCCTCTGGCTTCTGGTGAGGGTGGTGGAGATGGCTGTGTTGACAGGAGTCGTGAGTTATCCATCCGGGCTCCCTCTAGTGGTGAAAGTAGGTAATGAAGCTGATCTAAATGGCAGAGACCTGCAACCTGAGGAGGAGGACTGTGAGTGGACATCAGGAGTCTCTGACTGGATTTAAGACAGCCGACTCCCTAATTTTGTGCTGGTGATTTTTTTCCTGCCCTGAGGTTCTGGTTTCCAGTTCTGTTCCTGCCTTCTCAAGCTAAGTGTGCTCTGCTATTTTTTCACTTGAGATTTGGTGAAGTTTACTCAGTTTTTGTGGTCAGCCAGCCCCTGCTGGGGCTGTGCTGAATTACCATTCTTATGTCTCTGTTTATGCCAGTTTGCTTTTTGTCCCTGATCAGATTGGTCTCTTTTTGCTCTGTCTTCAGAATATACCAGAGTGCTGATATAGGGAATTGAAGTCTAGCGACTTCAGGGTTTTTGTTATCAGAAAGTGTTGGACATTTTTTGGCAGGGTTTTGTGCGTGATTGCAGACAGCATCTTTCCTTTCCTGTCCTTCCTAGTTAGTGTGGGCCCCATCGTTTGCTCAGCCTATTTTTCTATCTGTGTTTGTGTTTTCATCTTGTCTCACCGACAATACATACAGTCATATGTTAAAGTTTGGGCACCCCTATTAACCCCTTCACTACCAAGGGTGGTTTGCACGTTAACTACCGGGCCAATTTTTACAATTCTGACCACTGTCCCTTTATGAGGTCATAACTCTGAAACGCTTCTGTGGATCCCGGTGATTCTGACATTGTTTTCTCGTGACATATTGTACTTCATGTTAGTGGTAAAATTTCATTCATATAACTTGCGTTTATTTATGAGAAAAACAGAAATTTGGCGAAAATTTTGAAAATTCCGGAATTTTCCAACTTTGAATTTTTATGCCCTTAAATCACAGAGATATGGCACACAAAAAAGTTAATAAGTAACATTTGCCACATGTTTACTTTACATCAGCACAATTTTGGAACCAAAATTTTTATTTGTTAGTAAGATATAAGGGTTAAAAGTTGACCAGTGATCTCTCATTTTTGCAACACCATTTTATTTTTACGGACCACATCACATTTGAAGCCACTTTGAGGGGTCTATATGATAGAAAATACCCAAAAGTGACACCATTCTAAAAACTGCACCCCTTAAGGTGCTTAAAACCACATTCAAGGAGTTTATTAACCCTTCAGGTGCGTCACAGGAATTTTTTGAATATTTAAAAAAAATTAACATTTAACTTTTTTTCACAAAAAAAATTACTTCAGGTTCAATTTTTTTTATTTTACCAAGTGTAACAGGAGAAATTGGACTGCAAAAATGATTGTGCAATTTGTCCTGAGCACGCTGATACCTGATATGTGGGGGGGAACCACTGTTTCGGTGCATGGCAGAGCTCAGAAGGGAAGGAGCGCCGTTTGACCTTTTTCAATGCAAAATTGGCTGGAATTCTGATCGGACGCCATGTCGCGTTTGGAGAGCCCCTGATGTACCTAAACAGTGGAAACCCCCCACAAGTGACCCCATTTTTGAAACTAGACCCCCTAAGGAACTTATCTAGATATGTGGTGAGAACTTTTAACCCACAAGGGCTTCACAGAAGTTTATAATGTACAGTGGTACAATTAAAAAATCATATTTTTTCCACAAAATGATCTTTTCACCCCCAATTTTTATTTTCCCAAGGGTAACAGGACCCTAAAAGTTATTGTGCAATTTGTTCTGAGTACGCTGATACCCCATATGTGGGTGTAAATGACTATTTGGGCACATGGCAGAGCTCGGAAGGCAAGCAGCGCCATTTGACTTTTTTGGCTGGAATTGAGATCAGACACCATGTCGCGTTTGGAAAGCCCCTGATGTACCAAAACAGTGGAAACCCCCCACAAATGACCCCATTTTGGAAACTAGACCCCCCAAGGAACTTATTTAGATGTGTGGTGAGAACTTTGAACCCCCAAGTGCTTCACAGAAGTTTATAACGCCCAGGCGTGAAAATAACAAAAAAAAATTTTTCCACAAAAATGATATTTTTGCCCCAAAATTTTTATTTTCCTAAGGGCAACAGGAGAAATAGGACCCCAAAAGTTGTTTTGCAAATTGTCCTGAGTAGGCTGATACCCCATATGAGGGGGTAAAACACTGTTTGGGTGCATGGCAGAGCTTGGAAGGGAAGGAGCACCATTTGACTTTTTCAACGCAGAATTGGCTGGAATTGAGATCAGATGCCATGTTGCGTTTGGAGAGCACCTGATGTGCGCAAATAGTGGAAACCCCCAATTCTAACCCTAACCCTAGCCCTAGCCCTAACCCTAACCCTAGCCCTAACCCTAACCCTAGCCCTAGCCCTAACCCTAGCCCTAACCCTAACCCTAGCCCTAACCCTAGCCTTAACCCTAGCCCTAACCCTAATGGGAAAATGGAAATAAATACATTTTTTTAATTTTATTATTTTTCCCTAACTAAGGGGGTGATAACGGGGGGTTTGATTTACTAATTATGGCGGTTTTTATGTTTGACAGCTGTCGCACGCTAAAAGACGCTTTTTATTGTAAAAATAGTTTTTGCATCACCACATATTGAGAACTATAATTTTTCCATATTTTGACCCACCGAGTCATGTGTGGTCTTATTTTTTGCGGGACGAGTTGACGCTTTTATTGGTATCATGCTCGGGCATGTGACATTTTTTGATCGCTTTTTATTTCGTTTTTTGGGACGCAGAATTTACAAAAACCAGCTTTTCATGAATTTCTTTTGGGTGGTGCGTTTACGCCGTTCCGGGTGCGGTAAAATTTATAAGGCGGTTTTATTCTTCGGGTCAGTACGGTTACAGCGATACCTCATTTAGGTCGTTTTTTTATGTTTTGGCGCTTTTATGCAATGAAAACAATTTTATATAAAAAATAATTATTTTTGCATCACTTTATTCTGCGAGCTATAACTTTTTTATTTTTTTGCTGATGATGCTGTATGGTGGCTCGTTTTTTGCGGGACAAGATGACGTTTTCAGCGGTACCATGGATATTTATATGCGTCTTTTTGATCGCGCGTTATTGCACTTTTTGTTCGGCGGTATGATAATAAATCATTATTTTTTGCTTCGTTTTTTATTTTTATTTTTTAAGGGGTTCGCTTAAGGGGTTAACTATTAGTTTTATAGGGCGGGTCGTTACGGACGCGACGATACCAAATATGTGTACTTTTATTGTTTTGGGTTTTTTTTATTTCCAAAAAATGAATTTATTGGGGAATATTTTTTTTTTTTTTTTTTATTTATTTGGCGATTCTTTTCTTTAATTATTTTTACACTTTTTTTTTTTTTTTTTTTTTTAACTTTATTACAATGTCCCAGGGGGGACATCACTGTCCTGTGACAGATCGCTGATCTGTCACATCACAGATCACTGTGACAGATCAGCGATCTGTCACAGGCACTGCACAGGCTTCCTCATGCCTGCGCTTTGCAGGCACAGAGGAAGCCAGCTTCCTGCAGGCCCCCGGAGGTCCCCGTCGCCATATTGGATCCGGGGACCTGCAGGAAAGGAGTCCCCCGCAGCAGCGCTGCACATTGCGCTGTCGTGGGGGGCTCAGGGAAGCACGGAGGGAGCCCCCTCCCTGCCGATGCTTCCCTTTAACCCCCGGTACACCGCGATCGTGTTTGATTGCGGTGTGCAAGGGGTTAACGTGTCGGGGGCGGTCCGTGACCGCCCCTGACACATTGTGCCGGGTGTCAGCTATGATAATTAGCTGACACTCGGCCGCGATCAGCGGCGCTCACCACGTGGGCGCCGCTGATCGCGATGACGTAATATTCCGTCCATGGTAATTAGGTCCATGGTCACATGGACGGAATATTACGTCATTTGTAGGTAAGGGGTTAATGTTAACCTTTTTTCTTTATAACAATTTTGGTTTTTGCAACAGCTATTTCAGTTTCATATATCTAATAACTGATGGACTCAGTTATATTTCTGGATTCAAATGAGGTTTATTGTACTAACAGAAAATGTGCAATCTGCATTTAAACAAAATTAATAGCTACAGGAAGCGACTAGAGGCTGTTATTTTTGCAAAAGGAGGATCTACGAAATATTAATGTCACTTTTATGTTGAGGTGCCCATAATTTTGCACCGGTCAAATTTTGTTTAAATGCAGATTGCACATTTTCTGTTAGTACAATAAACCTCATTTGAATCCAGAAATATAACTGAGTCCATCAGTTATTAGATATATGAAACTGAAATAGCTGTTGCAAAAACCAAAATTGTTATAAAGAAAAAAGGTTAACATTAATAGGGGTGCCCAAACTTTAACATATGACTGTATTTGGGGGCTGTCTATTGCTTTGGGGTCTGCTCTGGGGCAGTTTAGATTTCCCCTTTTCTTGCTTTAGGCTTATTTAGTTCTCCGGCTGTGACGAGACATCTAGGATCATCGTAGGTACGCTCCATGGCTACTGCTAGATGTGTGAATAGGATCAGGGGTCTGCAATCCACTTAGTTACCAACCTCTCTGGTTTTCTGTGGCTTAGCTTGTTTTTGTTTTTCCTCCTCGGTGACTCAATCATAACAGAATCACCAGCCATATCGCAGATTCTAGGATACTCAAAAGCAGGAAAAAAAATTGTAAAAAAAAAAAGTGTCAGAATTTTTTTTTTTTATATGTATTTTTTCCTCTTTTTCTCTGGGGCTGTAGGAGGATTTTTTCCTTAATGGAGATTAAGCAATTGTCTGATCGTGTGGAGCAGCTCGCTGCTGAAGTGCGGGGAATTTCCGCCTATCTCGCTCAATCACATGCTGTTGAACCAAAAATCCCTAATCCTGATGTGTTTTCTGGGGATCGGTCTAAATTTTTGAATTTTAAAAATAATTGTAAATTATTTCTTGCCTTGAAGCCTAACTCATCGGGGAGCTCTGTGCAGCAGGTTAAAATTGTCATCTCCTTCCTGCTCGGTGATCCCCAGGATTGGGCGTTTTCTTTGACACCTTAAAATCCTATTCTGACTAATGTGGATGCATTTTTTCAAGCCTTGGGGTTGTTGTATGATGAACCTAATGCTATTGATCAAGCTGAGAAAGCCCTATTGGCATTGAACCAGGGTCAGGATTCTGCAGAGTTATACTGTCAAAAATTCTGAAAGTGGGCGGTCCTTACTACATGGAATGATGGTGCCTTGACACCTCTCTTTCGCAAGGGTTTATCAGAAACCGTAAAAGATATTATGGTGGGATTTCCTGTTCCCTCTGGTCTTGACGATTCTATGTCATTAGCCATTCAAGTTGATCGGCGTTTACGTGAACGTAAAACTACACGAGAGGTGTTGCCACCTTTTCAACAAATGTCTGAACCTATGCAATGTGATGGAGTTTTGTCTAGGGTGCAACGTCAGGAGTATAGAAGGCGTAATAAGCTGTGTTTTTTCTGTGGAGATTTCCCCTTTTCTTGCTTTAGGCTTATTTAGTTCTCCGGCTGTGACGAGGCGTCTAGGATCATCGTAGGTACGCTCCACGGCTACTGCTAGTTGTGTGAATAGGATCAGGGGTCTGCAATCCGCCTAGTTACCAACCTCTCTGGTTTTCTGTGGCTTAGCTTGTTTTTCTTTTTCCTCCTCGGTGACTCAATCATAACAGTAACACATCATTCCTCCTTCTGTTGCTTCATTTAACCTCATGTCAACAGTGCAGCACTTCCCTTTCCAAGCTGCTCTAGCCATGGTATGTGACTGCAGACCTCATATTGATTGACAGCCACCTCTCCACAGGCAGCGGGAAGCTCGCTTTCATTCAATATGACATTAGCTGTCACGAGTAAACTGGTGCAAAGATGCAGCTGCACAGAAAATGCAAACTCAGTGGTACAATAAAATTGTTGTTTATTAAAGCACCAGTGCAACTTTTTTTTTCAGCACTAGAGTGGCGCTTTAAATGTAAGCCCCCTGCCCCCATTCTGATACTCACCTTCCGGTGGCTTTCACCTTTTGCAAACATCGCTCCAGTCCCACGGAGCTATCTTGTGCTTGTAACGTCTGATTGGTCGTAAGTCAGAAATTACGTCACAAGAGCTCAATGCAAGTCTATAAGAGCCAGAACAGGGCTATCATTGAAAAGTGACCTCCGGTGAGTTAGCACGACATCTATCAGCCCTATCCCCACCCTGTCTTTTTTGACAATGGCAGTGTGTAATTCTTGTAGGGCATTCATATATTGCGTAACCATCTCCCCCTCTCTTTGCATAAGGCTAAACAGGCGAGTCCTAAGTTCTCCTACGTCAGTGGGGTCCCCATGGGTCGCCTCTAAGATCTTGAGTACTTTAACAAACATGTCACGGTCTCGGGGGCGACGCAGCATCACGGAGTCTCTAGCCTCTCTATCCAAAGCCATAATGGCCACCTCGGCCTCGAGTGCGGGGGTCATCGGGTGCATTCTCATCATACCCCTCGTACGTTCTGTCCAGCTGGTTCTGGGCTCAGCCACCTGTTCTGCCACCTCTGCACTACCAGACTGCATCCTGCTGACTACACCAAAATGTAAAGAGGAGAGGTCCGTTGGATGCAGTGAATAGCCGGAGACAGAGAAGGGCTTAACAAGGGTTTACTGAACAGGAAATTGACAGGTAATACTCCACACAGGGAGGCAAGACCAGTAAAGAGCAGAGGAAAATACATACAAACACAATGCTCAGGAATAAAAGATAAAGGAAGACAGTATTTTATCGCTTGCAGTCCTTGCAGGGAAAAGGCTGGAAAATCTCCCGTCGGCGTCGCAAATTGTGAACAAAGTCTCTGGCTCTGCTACGGAGATACGAGAAGCACTGTCTCCCGACGGTGCTGATGGATTTGGTTCTGCTTGACTTGAGTGTGTCGGAATGTTGAAACAGTCTTTAAGGCGGATTCCTCAGCAATGGCACCAACACGAAACATGGGCACGCTTTCAGTCCACGGCAACTGGCGGTCTTTCAGAATAGTCTCTAGGCAGTTTATCCTCTATCATAGTCGCAAAAGGGATATCCGAAAACCCGGGTCCAGATGGTAAATTAATAGCGCCAAAGGAAGTTCTTAGCTCAGCATGCTGAGGGTGGGGTGACGTGAGGTTGTCAGCGTGAGCAGCAGAGAAACCGTTCCCTGTCGTCTTCCCGCCAAGTCTGACCTGTCCCCGCGCTGAGGTCTCCTTATATACCCCGCGCACCCTGCTGTCCAACAGAAAGGTCTCTCCTTCCTTGAAGAAACCACCCCCACAAACAGTAGTGACAGTCCCAATTGTTGCGGCCTTAAAGGGCACCGGACACCGCTGACTGTGTCTCGGCTCATATTCTTACAAAGCCATCCTGGAAGTTTTGTTAACATCTCAAGGTCTCATGGGATTTCAGTTGTGTTCCCTAATTAAAGACTAGTTTCTCTTTATTCAGGCATTCACTTGCCAGGCAGCAGATCCCTCTATGTTGAGAGGTATTCTGTTTCAGATGGAGGGTGTTTTCTTGGGCAGATTGTGTAAGCATTTTATTGAGATACTATTTTATAGGCCTTTTTTTATTAATGTCTAGTTCTTAAAAAGGACGTCCAGATACAGGAACTGTCATCAGCCTCTCCCAGATGATCATATAAACAATATCTGCTCTGCTTGTCTGCCATCTGATCTTACGACTACGCTACAGACTGAAGTACACACCTTCATCACCTGGTTGAAGGAATAATTGTCTGAATCATTTCAGCAATTTAGACCATCTGTTAAAAAGGCGCCTTCCAAGAAACACCTGAAAAAATCTTCCCATCTGTTGGTTGTTTCTTTTTTTACCTCTTCTGACCAGTCTGATGATGGTTCTTCATATGATGTTTCTGAACTATTTCCCTCTAAAGATTTACTATTTCTTTGAAGTGATAGATACTGCTCTCTCATCAAAGCAGTCAAGCGCACAATAGAAACAGATAAAAATATATAGAAATAACTCTAAGAGAGAGCATCTGTGGTGCCCCTGAGGCTCAGTCGCCACAGAGGTACTGCACCTTCTCTTAAGGTGTAGTGCCCCACCTGCTAGGTAAGTTGGGAACTCCTTTCCACACTCCAACACCTGCATCCCACACACAGGATAGTTCAGTAGGTCCACCTAGCAGCTTCAGGCTGGGGGTAGCAGAGCACCCTTCATGGAACCCTGCTTCGTAACACGAGATGTGCTGGGAGGTGGGTGGAGTTAGTATAAAAGAGGGGGAAAGTGAAGAATTGTAGGTCAGTCTGACAGAAGGTCAGTCTGGGGTGAGTCCCAGAGAAGTTCAGTTCTGAAGTTAGTTTGAGTTCAGTTTGAATTTAGTTTAGAAAGAGTGCTGCAGCTGCCTCAGTGATCTGAGCCAGCTGGCACGGGAAAGAGAAGAGAAGGAGAAGGACATAGACCTGCAACCTAAGCTTCCATAAGAGAGAGAAGGAACAGCGCGGAACGAAGGAGTAAGAGAACAGAGAGGAGTTGTGGGTTGGAAGAGGAACCCTGCCTATAGGTTCTCAGCACAAGGCCGGGGCCCGGTCCCCGAGGTTGTATGGACACTTATGGTTCTGCAGCAGACACCGGTAGAGTAGGTGGCTGTAAATGCACTACTCCCATCCAAGACTTGGGACACAACAGCAACCGATTCGCGAGCCAGGACTCTGAGAGGAGTCCCCGATAGAGGCTACAGCTGTCTGTCATACAAGTGAGGTTCTAGGAACATCTGACAGGAGGAATTCCAGAGAACTACGGTACTGGAGTTCTCCACACTAAAAGGCGCAATAGAGGAGTCGTTCAGGAAAGGCATATGTTGGCGGAGTGTTGGAGAGGAGAACCCTAACTTGCCCGGGAGGTTGACTGAGTCTCTGCCCCGGAGGACACGGCATGGAAGCGGGCACCAGTGGTTACCAAGAACTGTGAGTAAAGCGTTGAAACTGCAAGCCCTGGTGTCCTCCATTCATTCGTCGCTAACACCTCCAGCACCGCTACATCTGGGTAACAGCATCTATACCATTCTGCGCCTCTCCTCGTCCATTACACCTACACTGCCCTGGGACTACAGCTCCACCTGTGGGGAGCTATACCATCTTTGCTGCACCACACCATCAGTTCCAGCGGATCTGCATGCAGCGTTGGCTTACCATCTCCCTTGCCAAACACCACGGGTGGCGTCACGAACTATTCAAATAAACTTTAGCACCATTAACATCACCGCCATTGATATTGGGCGCCCAGGGCCACGGACCGGGTCACTGCTGGTGTGAGACATCCCCCTGACACCGGCCCAGTACCGAGTACCCCGCTGCCCTGGGTGTGAGGGGTGACCCACATCTGTATTACATCCCTCCCACTAGGGATAAAGTGTTTCCTGTACACCCCTTGATTATGGACTGTGTGCAAAATAAATGATCTAAACCCAGCAAAAAGGCTCCAGATTTAAAGGTCTCTACAAACTGGATGTTGAAAGTGTCTATGGATGTGAAAATTCAACAAATATAGATTTGTCTATTGCAAGATCATCTAAAAAAGCTTTATTTCCATCCGAAGAAACATCATTGTTAAGACACAGTGCACAGAAAAGCTGATGCCCTTTTTCAAAAAGGAATATGTTGCAGCAGTGGCCACCTCCAAGATTGATCTCTCTTCTGTCCCCATCACTAGAGCTTTAAGAGTTTGGCTAAGTCAATCTTCTTTCTGATTATCCTGCTGATTATTCTGCCGCCATAAACCTTTGTGATGCCTATCTGCATATTTTTATAATTACAGACCACAGAAAGATCTTCAGATTGAGGATCCATTGTAAAGCATCAGAGACATCATCTGCAATTCCGCTGTCTTCCATTCGGCATTTCCGTAGTTCCGAGAATCTTCATGAAGGTGAGCCACTCTCTTACTTCAGAGCTTTTATGTGGTGCCTTACCTGACGATTAGTTAGGCAGAGCCTCCTTCAAGTAACAATTGATTCAGCACTTTCACGTCACTCTGAATCTGTTGTCCTCTCATGGCTTCATTATCAACAAATCTCAATTGGGGAAGAAATCTGAAAGTCTCAAATTGTTGGTCTTTCACATCAACACTCATCAGATGAATGCAAGCAAGGAGAAACAATGAGTATTTGTTGCCAAAATTGTATTAAAAAGTTAGGTAATTTATTAATAAAAAATGTTGTACAAAAATACATAAGAATACGTATCACACAAATTACATGGGTCTAATATCAATCTTGTGACTCAATCCACAGGTTAGAAATGACCAAAGGATACAAGACGGGATGAAACTCATGACACATGCAAATAAATGGTATCATTGCATTCAGATCCCATATTGTTCCATATTAGAAAAACATGTGCCAACCAATATAGTGAAAAAAGTGGACCAAAATTTCCAGTGCTGTGACTACCATAAATCCACCTGACACTATACCGCTTCATACAAAAAGACTGTGAAAGTTGAAATATCTAAAAGGTAATTACCCATGAATGTCCTGAAATCCCGTCCTGGCCAGGTCATATACCCCGACGCGCGTTTCGCGTATATAAGATGTCGCTTCCTCAGGGATGACACAATTCACAAGCTTCTGGTAGCAGTAGCTTCCCTTCTTAACCTCTCTCATACCAGTATCTGCTGTACAATGTGTGTACTGGGCCTGCTTACTTCAGTCTCTCCAGACCAGCATTTTCTCAACTTCAGCAAGGATCCCCTTGACCTGTATGCCATCATGGAAACTTTGCCACTCGTCAAAGAAGATTTCAACTGGTGGCTAGGTTGTCTGCATATGAGCAAGTCTCATCTTCATCTTCACATCGTATGTGTTCCTCTCAGTTTGGGGTGACCATGGCAGTCATTATTAAGTACAAGGGAACTGTTCCCTAAAAGAAAAGTGGTTGTCGTCAAATATAAGAGAACTAAGGGCGGTTAAGCTAGCCTTTTTTCATCTTGGTCGATATCTCGTTCACCATGAAGTCTTAGTCCAGTCAGATAATCTCTCAACTGCATTTTATCTCTACAAACAAGGAGGAACCAGAAGCTGACTTATAGACATGGAATGCTGTCAGATATTCTTTTGGATAAAGCAGAACCTAAGGAATATTACAGTAGTCCTGTGACAACAGCGGCCGTGGCCGCCGCCGTCTCTCGGGCACCGGCTCCCCCCGCAGCTCTCACTTACCCAGCGGCGCACATGCTCCCTCCTCCCTCCTGCTCACGCGTGTCTTCTCTTCCTGGCCTCCGGGCAGCTCCCCACCTGCACATGCACACTAGGGCGCGGGCGCGCGCCCGTCATGATGTTTAACCCTGTGGTGGGTGGCGGCCGATTAGCGGTTAGCCAATCACCTGCCAGCAGGGGATATATCAGGCGTCTCCCATAAGGGGAGGACGCCTGGTTATTGTGTGAAGTCCTTGCACTAATTTGGCCACCTATAGGGTCCTATAGGCTCTCCCTCTGTTCTTTACTTGTCCCAGCCTTTCCGTCTCTGCCTCTGCCTGTTCTCCCTGTCTGTCCTCCGTCCTGCCTGGTCCGTGTTTCCTAGTCTTCGGTTCTGATCCGCTCCTTGTGTCTGGCACTTTCCCTGTCCAGTTCCCTTGCCTGCCGTCTATCTGTCTTCCTCATATCCTCTGGTACTGGTTGCTTTGTATATCACCTCGTCCCGTACTTTGGTCCCGGTGTGACCTCTCAGCCCTGCCTGTGGTCTCTCCGGTCCTTCGAGCCGCCCCTCTTGGTTCCAGCTGTCGCGGTGTCTGATCTCCTGCGGGCCTGCCCCAAACGGTCCCTGTATAGGGGTCGGTTCCACCTGGTGCGCTCGCCCCGGGGGCCTCAGTTCCGTGACCCAGAGGGTCCACTCTCAGACGTTGCCAAAACCCCTGAAGCGTCAGAGTATAACCAGGCCATGGACCCCGCTGGAGCCGCGGCCGCTACGCAAAAGGAGTTATTTTTCCTGCGGGAAAACCAGACCCGGATAATGTCCTTCATGAAGTCCATGCACACCCAGCTATCTGCCCTTCAAACCACCGATTCAGGGTACGCTCCCATGTTAGCCGGCCTCCAGCAGGAGCTCGCACAGCAGCGCGACGCCCAGTCCCACATCTTAAATTACATGGCGTCCGTCGATGACCGTCTACTTTCCCTACAGTCCTCGGCGGCTGCCTCTGTCCAACCCCGGGATCCAGCATCTCACCCGCCACCTCGCCTGGGAAAGCCCCCCAGGTATAGCGGGGATCCCAAGCTATGCCGGGGCTTCTTGAACCAGTGCAGACTGCACTTTGAGCTGTTACCCCAGCAATACCCCTCCGACCGTGCCAAGGTGGCGTTCATCGTGTCCCACCTTGAGGGAGAGGCTTTGGCCTGGGTAAATCCTTTGTGGGAGAGGGATGATCCTGTGGTTTCTAGTGTTAAGAATTTTCTTGACATGTTCCGCAAGGTATTTGACGAGCCCGGGCAGTTGGCTTCTACTACTGAGGCTCTGTTTATCCTCCGTCAGGGTTCGCTCACCATGGGGCAGTATGCCATCCGCTTCCGGACACTGTCTTCGGAACTTGGGTGGAATATTGAGGCCCTGGTGGGAGCTTATTGGAGGGGTCTTTCTAGCAAAATAAAAGACGAGCTTGCCGGACGGGATACTCCTACCACCCTGGAAGATCTCATATCCCTGGCCACTCGTATAGATCTCCGGTTTCTCGAACGTTATCGGGAGGCCACCAGAGAGAGGAGACCCTTTAGGCTCTATCAAGCCCCCATTCCACGTTCGTCCGCACCCTCTGCTAGTTCCGCCCCCGAGCCCATGTAAATAGACTGTGTTAGATTGTCTGAGCAACGGCGCAGGGAGAGAATGACGGAGGGCCTTTGTCTGTATTGTGGCGGTGCCAATCATTTTCTGCGCACCTGTCCTGTGAGACCGGGAAACGCCTCCACCTAGGCCAGGTAAGAGAGGCCTCCCTAGGTAACTCTAATTCCTCTCTGCCCCCTTATCATTTAGGCTTTAATTATTCTAGGTCGGGAGCGTAGATCTGTGGAGGCGTATGTGGACTCGGGTGCGGCTGGTAATTTCATTCGGCTTGAGGAGGTTGACAAGTTCCAGATTCCTGTGGTTACCTTGGAAAACCCGCGTGCGATTGGCTCTATGGATGGCAGACCACTTCCAGAGCTCATCATCATGGTTACTGCCGAAGTTGAGTTTCAAGTGGGAGCTCTTCATCTGAGAAGATAGCTTTCTTCGTACTGCCCAATTTGTCCCACGCCGTCCTCCTTGGATTACCCTGGCTCAGATTAAATGAACCAGTTCTGGACTGGCGCTCTGGGGAGATTCTGCGCTGGGGCCATATTTGCCAGGAGCGCTCTCTGTTGGTGGTCCGTTCTCGTCCAACACAGGAACCAGCTGATCTTCAGAGACTCCCGGCACCATATCACGTGTATGCCGACGTCTTCAGTAAGAAGGAGGCGGATTACTTGCCGCCACACCGGTTCTTTGACTGTCCCATTGAGTTGATTCCGGGAGCCACCCCCCCAGTGGGAGAACGTACCCTTTGTCTCCAGCAGAGACCTCGGCAATGACAGAGTATATACAAGAAAACTTGGCCAAGGGTTTCATTTGGAAATCTTCGTCCCCTGTAGGCGCGGGATTTTTCTTTGTCCGGAAGAAAGACGGATCCCTCAGGCCATGCATTGACTATCGAGGCCTGAACAATATCACCGTTAAAAATCAGTATCCTCTTCTGCTGATTCCAGAGCTCTTCGACCGGCTGAGAGGGGCCCGGGTCTTTACCAAACTGGACCTACGAGGAGCCTATAATTTGATCCGAATCCGCACTGGGGACGAGTGGAAGACGGCTTTCAATACTTGGGATGGCCATTATGAATATTTGGTCATGCCGTTCGGACTCTGCAATGCCCCGGCAGTGTTCCAGGAATTCGTCAATGAGGTTTTTCGGGATTTATTATACTCCTGCGTGGTGGTGTACTTGGATGACATTCTCGTCTTTTCACCCGATCTTTCCTCACATCGAAGAAGCGTTCGCCTGGTCCTGCAACGTCTTCGGGAGAATCGTCTCTATGCGAAATTGGAAAGAAACCAGAGAAGCCCTCGTGAACTCCAGTGACCGGATGAAAAAGCATGCGGCCAAAAGACGAAGGGATCTTCCACCATACCATCCTGGTGACAAAGTCTGGCTTTCAACTAAACACATCCGTCTGAAAGTACCCTCATACAAGTTGAGCCCCCGTTACATTGGGCCTTTTGAAGTACTTGGACGCGTTAACAACGCTGCATACAAATTGAGGTTGCCGGCTTTACTCCGAGTTCCTAACGCCTTCCATGTCTTTCTCCTTAAACCTGTCATTCTTAACCGGTTCTGCCCTGCCCCTATCTCTTCCCCTCAGCCAATTGGGGATGATAACGTCTTTGAAGTTAAAGAAATTTTGGCCATGAAAAAGGTCAGAGGAAGGACCTTCTTTCTTATCAATTGGAAGGGATTTGGTCCCGAGGAGAGATCCTGGGAGCCTCGGGAGAATGTAAATGCCCCGCATATTCTGAAAAAGTTTTTGGCCAATCTCAGAAGGGGGAGATGTAAGGAGGGGGGTACCGTGACAACAGTGGCTGTGGCCGCCGCCGTCCCACTGGCACCAACTCCCCCCGTGGCTCTCACTTACCCAGCGGCGCGCGCGCTCCCTCCTCCCTCCTGGTCACGCGCGTCTTCTCTTCCTGGCCTCCGTACATCGCCCCACCTGCACATGCACTCTAGGGCGCGGGCGCGTGCCCATCATGATGTTTAACCCTGCGGTGGGTGGCGGCCGATTAGCGGTTAGCCAATCGCCTGCCAGCAGGGGATATATCAGGCGTCTCCCATAAGGGGAGGACGCCTGGTTATTGTGTGAAGTCCTTGCACTAATTTGGCCGCCTATAGGGTCCTATAAGTTCTCCCTCTGTTCTTTACTTCTCCCAGCCTTTCCGTCTCTGCCTCTGCCTGTTCTCCCTGTCTGCCCTCCGTCCTGCCTGGTCTGTGTTTCCTAGTCTTCGGTTCTGATCCGCTCCTTGTGTCTGGCACTTTCCCTGTCCAGTTCCCTTGCCTGCCGTCTATCTGTCTTCCTCATATCCTCTGGCACTGGTTGCTTTGTATATCACCTCGTCCCGTACTTTGGTCCCGGTGCGGCCTCTCAGCCCTGCCTGTGGTCTCTCTGGTTCTACGAGCCGCCCCTCTTGGTTCCAGCTGTCGCGGTGTCTGATCTCCCGCGGGCCTGCCCCAAACAGTCCCTGTATAGGGGTCGGTTCCATCTGGTGCACTCGCCCCGGGGGCCTCAGTTCCACGACCCAGAGGGTCCACTCTCGGACGCTGCCAAAACCCCTGAAGCGTCACACAAGTCCACATCCAAGGGACTTTGAACCTCCAAGCAGACAAGCTCAGCCGCAATGTTATTCACCCAGGGGAATGGACACTGGATCAGGATGTTTTTCACCTCCCAACTCTCAAAATGGCCAGGCCAAATGTGGATGAAGCAATACGAAACTTCTCAAATTGTGCTGCCTGCAGGGAATCGACCATCTTTAGGTGGTAGAGAGGCTCTCCAAACCATAAAAGCGCATATTAAAATATGTTTCCTCACCTTCCCTTATTTTGGAGAGTTTGCAACAAGGTGAAGAACTAGGAGTAGAGTTGAGCGATACCGTCCGATACTTCAAAGTATCGTATCGGATGGTATCGGCCGATCTTTAAAAAAAGTATCGGTATCGCCGATTCCGATACCGGAAGTCCCATTCAAGTCTATGGGACTTCCGGTATCGGAATAAGAAAAACCCTTTCCTGCCCTTCTACAGCCTCTCTGGGGTCTGTACGGGCCTTTCGGGGGGCTGTGCCGGCCTGCCAGGGGGTCTGTGCAGGCTCCGGTGGTCTGTGCCGGCCTGCCGGTGGTCTGTGCAGGCTCCGGGGGGCTGTGCCGGCCTGCCGGGGGGCTGTGCCGGCCTGCCGGGGGGCTGTGCAGGCTCCGGGGGGCTGTGCCGGCCTGCCGGGGGGCTGTGCCGGCCTGCCGGTGGTCTGTGCAGGCTCCGGGGGTCTGTGCAGGCATCGTCCGATGGGACTACAAGTCCCATCGGGCGATGCCTGCTACCATGACAGTGATTGACACATTAGCCAATGATGGGACAGTAGTAGTCCCATCATCCGGCTAATGTGTTAAATGTAAAAAAAAAAAAAAAAAAATTACATGCTACATACATACAACATGCATACTACATACATGCTACATTCATACTACATACTACATACATGCTACATACATACTACATATATACTACATGCATGCTACATACATACTGCATGCTACATACATACCACATACATACTACATACATACACTACATGCATGCTACATACATACTACATATATACTACATGCATGCTACATACATACTGCATGCTACATGCATGCTACATACATACTACATACATACTACATGCTACATACATACCACATATATACTACATACATACAATACATTCATACAATACATACATAGACATACAGTACATATAACATAGAGTAACATACTTACCAATACTTGTCACATTGTTCCCCGAAGCCATTGTCGTCTACGGAATAAATATTAACATAACAAACCACAAAAATACTCACCCACGATCCGAAGCAGTCCACGAGTGTGTCCCACGACGATCTTGGGTAGAGAACTGCAGCATCAGCTGTTGCTGCCGTTCTCTACGGGCTGCAGGAATCCAATGACGGAAGGTAGGTATCCTTCCGCACTGTATTCCTCCGCCACTTAAAAAAAAAAAGTCCCTAGTCTCACTTTATGCCATTGCTGTGTGGGAAATTCCCACGCAGCAATGGCATAAAGTGAGACTAGGGACTTTTTTTTTTTTTAAGTGGCGGAGGAATACAGTGCGGAAGGATACCTACCTTCCGTCATTGGATTCCTGCAGCCCGTAGAGAACGGCAGCAACAGCTGATGCTGCAGTTCTCTACCCAAGATCGTCGTGGGACACACTCGTGGACTGCTTCGGATCGTGGGTGAGTATTTTTGTGGTTTGTTATGTTAATATTTATTCTGTAGACGACAATGGCTTCGGGGAACAATGTGACAAGTATTGGTAAGTATGTTACTCTATGTTATATGTACTGTATGTCTATGTATGTATTGTATGAATGTATTGTATGTATGTAGTATATATGTGGTATGTATGTAGCATGTAGTATGTATGTAGTATGTATGTAGCATGCATGTAGCATGCAGTATGTATGTAGCATGCATGTAGTATATATGTAGTATGTATGTAGCATGCATGTAGTATATATGTAGCATGTATGTGGTATGTATGTAGCATGTAGTATGTATGTAGTATGTATGTGGTATGTATGTAGCATGCAGTATGTATGTAGCATGCATGTAGTATATATGTAGTATGTATGTAGCATGTATGTAGTATGTATGTGGTATGTATGTAGCATGTAGTATGTATGTAGCATGCATGTAGTATATATGTAGTATGTATGTAGTATGTATGTAGTATGTATGTAGCATGCAGTATGTATGTAGTATGTATGTAGTATGTATGTAGCATGCAGTATGTATGTAGTATGTATGTAGTATATATGTAGTATGTATGTAGCATGTAGTATGTATGTAGTATGTATGTAGTATATATGTAGTATGTATGTAGCATGTAGTATGTATGTAGCATGCATGTAGTATGTATGTAGTATTTTTTTATTTTTTTATTTATTTTTTTTTTTTTTAACATTTAACACATTAGCTGGATGATGGGACTACTACTGTCCCATCATTGGCTAATGTGTCAATCACTGTCATGGTAGCAGGCATCGCCAGATGGGACTTGTAGTCCCATCGGACGATGCTTGCACAGACCCCCGGACATCAGCACAGCCCCCCGGCAGGCCGGCACAGCCCCCCGGCAGGCCGGTACAGACCCCCACAGGGTGCACAGCCCCCCGGCAGGCCGGCACAGCCCCCCCGGCAGGCCGGTACAGACCCCGGGCAGTCCACACAGCCCCCCGGCAGGCCGGCACAGCCCCCCGGCAGGCCGGCAGAGACCCCCGGAAGGCCCGAAATGACGGCGCATCATGATGCGCACACACCGCGCATCATGATGACGTCAGGCCGTCAATCAACTGAACTTCCGATTCCGATGCCGAATTCCGATATTGAAAAAATATCGGAAGTCGGTATCGGAATTCCGATACAGCAAGTATCGGCCGATACCCGATACTTGCGGTATCGGAATGCTCAACACTAACTAGGAGGCCAAATGTATAGTGATTTTACCATTCTGGCCTCTCAGGGCCGAGTTTTCGCTAGTGTTATCGCTCTCGAGAGGAAGATTCTGGTAGCTCAATCTGAACCAAAACCTCCTTTAACATTGCAAATTTCTCCATCCTGACCTGTTGAAGCTTCAATGAATGGACTGGAGACTCATTGGGTAGATCTAAGATCTCAGGGATTCACAGAAAATGTAATGTCTACACAAGCCTCTGCCTTACCTCTGGCTAATGTCAAGTTGTATTCTAGAATTTGAAAGATATTCAGTTCCTGGTCAACTCTAAAAATTTTCCTGCCAACTAGATGATGCATATTCTGAGCTTTCTGCAAGATGATCTTGATAAAGGTCTTAGACCTAGTACTTTAAAATCGAAGTTCTCTGCAATCAATGCTTTTCTACTCAAGAAATATTCTAGTCATGCACTAATAAAAAAGATTTTTAGAGCAGTAAGAATCTTAATCCTGCTTTCCATGCTCCAATTCCCTCATGGGACCTCACTATAGTCCTAAATCTTGTGTTCTCACTGTTTGAACCTGCTGAAACTGCCTCAATCAAACATTCTTTAAAGATTTCCCTCCTTGTGGCCATCACCTCTGCCAAAAGAATAAATGCACTTCAAGCCTTGTCTTCCAAGGAACCTTATTTCAGAGACTGTACTGATCACATAGTGCTCAGATTGATGCTGGGTTTTCTTCCAAAAGTCAATTCTTCTATCGATATAAATCAATCATTTTTTTTCTTGATTTCTTTCCTGACCTTCAGAATGTAGAAGAGAAGAAGCTCCAACTTCTAGATGTTAGAAGAACCTTTCTAATGTTTCTTAATTGGATGTCTCCACTCAGAAAGGCAGAAAACTTTAATTTTCGGGTCCTAACAAGGACAACAAAGTCCATAAACCCTCATTATCCAGATGGATTCGGCTTACCGTAACACAATTGTTATCTCCTTGCTGGCGAAGACCCACCCTTGTTGCTTCATGATCATTGCAAAACATCAATGTCAGCTTCATGGGCCGAACAAGCTCACATTCCATTTAAACAAATCTGTAGAGCAGCATCGCAGTTGTTCAATTCTACTTTTGCTAAACATTATAGACTGGACATTCTCATTCATAGGCTAAGAGTTCAAACTTTGGCAAAAGTGTCCTGGAACAAACAGCAGTCTTTTAAGTTTACCCAACCTTATTTTATTGCTTTTGAAGTCCCACTGTGTGCTCCGGTGGAATGTCCAGGAAAAAATACAATTTACTTATCTGAAATTTTCATTCCCTGGAGTCTGAAGCCAGCACGATTAGTTTTCCCACTTTTAATCATTTCTTATTACTGCATATCATACACGGCTCTTTCCTGCTGAGCCCTTTTATGCTGTGTAATTATCACTTGTTAACTTGATTGGTACATTAATTAGGTGTTTTCACTGTTTACTAACATGTCTTTTATTCTGAGTACGGGTCCAGTCCATTGTGTGCTGCCTACAGATCTCAGGAAATTAAAATTGCAGTAAGCAAATTTTATTCAGTTTAAGCCCTTTGCATGTCATTTATAAGATATCTGCTCATCTGCACATTTTCAGAATCAAAAGGTTATCATACAGAATATTTTTTTTATCCCCCTCTCTATGATATGATCCTTGAGAGCATGATTATAGAATGTCGTCTATTATATGATTTTCTATTGCCATCTAGTGGAAATATTGTAATATTACACAATTTCAAATGAACAATCCTAAAGGTGACGTATAATTGAAAGAAATAGAAGCATTGTACATTACAATAAGGAGCAGAGTACTTTAGCAATCCTCCACAACCAAGAACTGCACTGTATAACTTGTAAGGAGCCTCCTAAGAGAGAGAGAGTACAGAGTAATGAACAAGCAGGTAGTTCCTTAACCCCATAAGGACCCTTTTTTTTTTCTTTGGACCACTTTGTTTTTTTCATTACTGTTACAAGAGTCATTGCTGTTTAGCTTTCAGCTGACATAGCCATATAAGACGATATGGATCACCAAATAAGTGCATCCATTAGGAAGAATTGGCACATTTTAGAAAGAGACAAAGAGCTGGCAGAGATTGTTGCCAGGGGTTCCTTAATATCATGTAAACGCAGTACTAGACTTAGGGGCATTCTGGTTCAGAACCATGTTAAAAAGGAGCATAATAATTGGTTACATGTGGGAATTCCAAAGGGTAATGACAAATGTGGCCATTGTCCATATTGTAAATTTCACATGACGGATCGTATTATCCATATGGGGGCCATTAGCCATTCAGTTTCAGAATTCCTTTCATACAAAACAGATTTTGTTGTGTATGTTGTTTTTTGTCCTTGTCAATATTACTATATAGATAAGACAATACGGCCTTTATACGTAAGATTCAGAGAACACTACAAGTCCATATCTTCAGGCAAAGGGGTGCCCCGGTTAATTAACCATATTAGAGAGGTACATGGCGGGGATCCTAATGTTTTATTATTTGCAGGTCTGGAGAAAGTTGTCCTGCCCCCACAAGGGGGAAATCTGCATAAAATCTTACTTAGATGAGGAGCTAGGTGGATTATGCGTGCTGGTGCAATGGGCCCTATTGGTTTTAACGATAGGCTGGATTTGTCCATTTTCTTGTAGTGATCCGTGTGGTGGATAGGCTTTTTGTAAAGATATAATTTTCACGGATAAGGTTTCTGTGATGAAAGCCTTAAGCGCTGGATTATTCTGTTTGTATTATAATTGTCCCACTCAGATGTAGATGTTTGTATATCTAGATGCATGTTATATGTTGTTTTTAACCATTTTTTATGTATTTCATGACATTGCGGATGTAGTTGTGGAGGGAGGAGCTTACCTATGACGGGGTATTTCTCCTCGTCACATCCTCTCATTCACTGACCCATAGAAGCGCTATTCAGGGCGAAACGGCTGTCGTCAGCACTTGCACACTCCTGTCCTCACTCTCCTTGCCATGATGTTTTAACAGTTGCCAAAAAAGAGCGAAAATTTGTTCAACAAGACCGGTGAGTGCTATCTGCGTTTTTTCTATCCGGAATAGCCATATAGGAGTTTGTATTTTTTTTGTTTGTTTTTGTTTTGTTTTCTGCGAGACTATTTGCATGTTGTGGTACAGATAGTGTATTCAAAAAAACATTTTTTGGGGGGGTGAGAAGGGGGACAACTAGATCTGAAGCAGATAAACATAATTGCATCAAAATGACAGAAAGCAGCCCAGTAAGTGACACATCACTGGAATCAGGAACTCAGCCCCTAAATTATCCTGTTCTCAGATGAGGTAGCAAAAACCTGCTGACATATTCACTTTAAATAGGACTTTGCATATGAATTGTGCACTTTTTGTGCTTTGACTAAGCTTTATAAAATGGTCATTTAAAGATCTAGGATTGTTCTGCTCTTCAGTGGGAGTCAACACATCTAAGTTCATAAAAGGATGGTCCCTTCTGGACAACCCCATTTCATCAGCTTTACCTGCCCCATGCCCATAAGAACATCCATTTAGCTATCACAGACAATCAGGAAGACGTGTATTGTATTAAGCTAGTGCTAATGCCTGCACAGAATGGAGACATACCTTACAATTTTTTATTTGCTTTTAAGCTAGGATTTTTATTGAATTTTCATTAATAAAACAAACAAGAACAAAATAACAAACTAGATGATAGAATAAGTAAAAAAACAATGCCTGCAAGAGAAGACAATGCTCGCAAGACGAGACAATGCCCGGAAGAAAAGCCAATGCCTGCAAGAAAATACAATGCCCACAAACAGGTGTGGCAGTAAAAGTGTAAGCAGAAGGACCAGGCTAGCTCTACCTTTCCGGAACTGTCGGGGCTGTCTCCTCTGTTGCTCTGTTGTCTGGGGGAAAGCTTAAAGAACCGGACCAACCTTTACACTTGGTAGCAGGGGGGTGTCTGAGGCTAAAAAGCAAAAGCGCGCGTGGAAACAGGCAAATTTGTCGGGAACAGACAGCGCGCTGCAGGTGAAGGTGAGTGCTCCATCCATCGAGCACCGTAGCAGCGCAGGCCTGCACTCCAGCATTCCTGCTACTGCGCGCAGAGACTGTGAACAGAGATGTGCCATTTGCCCGTTGGCTCCCGCAAATCAAGGTACCAAATGCTCCTTGCTCGTGAGTACCGCACGCGTGCCGCCTAAGGAAGATGAGGTGTGTGACCGTGAACTAATCCCTGAGCCCCCCGGTGTGTATTTGTCGGGCCACGTTGGGCTGCAACATTGCTGTGGCCTGTGCCTTACCCTCCACAGCATCTGCTGGACGTAGGATCCCGCAGAAGGCATCAGAGACGTACCGCTGCCGAGAGGATACAGCTCGTCGTTGTCTTCAGGACTACACTGGATTAACCCCGAACTGACCGTTGTGCACCAACACTTGTTTCGTGGAATCTACAGTCTGGAAGTCGTCGGATTGGATAAGTTATACCTTAAGAACTGCTACCGTCATTTTCCCCTGCATTTTCCCAAACCACATACCCTTTATAGCCTATTACCTGCATTATTCATGTTTAACTCTTTATTTTATCTCCCTGGGTGGAGTACAGACTTGTTAAAGTAAAATACGTTAACCCTTGCTCTGTCTCTTGTCCGTCACTGCATCCCGCAACCTGCACAGAAAAGCATACATTACATAAATGTGATTTCTACATAATCCTGGGCAGCTTAGAGCCGTGCAGTCTCGTTACTTCCTAATTTCTGGCATGTCGGGCACTCCTCCTTCTTGAGTGATAGCTATGGTGAGTAGCAGAAGTCTAGTATTAGTAGATCTATAAAGCTCAGCATATGGGCGGACACACCGCATGTGCAGCCGATGCGGTTGCACAGGGGCCCAGAAGCTCCAGGGGCCCCCTGCAGGGCAGCTAATAATGAGGGCAATCTGGCCTGTTTATCTGGCCCCGAGGCTCCAGGGGGCCCCTTGCCTGATTGCCCTCATGTGCAGTGGGCAGGGAGAGATCCCTGCAGCTCCGCTGCCTACAAGAGAAAATGGAAGCGGAGCTGCAGCGATATGTCCTGCTCCCTGCCTGGCTGTGCTTCCTGTCTTTGTCACAGCAATCAGCACCGTGGCTGGATGACGTCATCCAGCACCATGGCTGACGGCTGTGCTAGAGACAGGAAGCTGCAGGCGAAGGTGACGCTGTGGGAGAGTGTGCGGTGAGGTGAGTGAGTGTGTGTGTGTAGCTGCAGGTGAAGATGATGCTGCGGGAGAGCGTGCGGTGAGGTGAGTGTGTGTGTTTAGGAGAGGGGAATGATGGGGGTGATTGCGTAGAAGGCAAGAATGGGGTGGTGGGGAAGAGGAAATGATGGAGGTGGTGGAATGGGCAATGTTGGGGTTGGTTGGGGACAAAGTAATGATGGAGGTGGTGGAATGGGCAATGATGGGGGTGGTAAGGGAAAAGGCAATGATGGTGGTAGTGAAAAGGACAATGGTGGTGGAAAGGGCAATGATGTGGGTGATGGTGGTGGAGGAAATGATGGAGGCGGTGGAATGGGTAATGATGGGGTGGTAAGGGAGAAAGCAATGATAGATGTGTTGGAAAGGGAAATGATGGGGGTGCTGGGGAAGAAGACAATGATGGGGTGGTGGAGAGGACAATAAAGGGATGCGGGGGGAGGAGAACAATGAGGGGTGTGGGGGATTGGGAAGGGGGAATTATAATGGATTTAGGAACAGGGGGAGGTGGAGGAAAGCGTTATTATCGTTTATTATGTTTAAAAGGAACCTGTCACCACTTTTTTTGCCTACCAGCTAAAAACATCAGTTAATTCAGTGTCAGATATGCATTCCACAGCTACTTCTGAAACCTATTGACTCCCCATGTATCACCCTTAAAAACCTTTTTTATTGCTCCCGCGCTGTATGGTAATCTGTTCAGTCCGCTCCAATGGACGTTGCTTCTGTTCCCTCACTCCACCCCTCCTCGGCTTGCTGTACGCATTCTTTGCCGTGAATATCAGAGACCGCATATAGATTTCACAGGTGCGCATTGAAATGGTATCTCGCGCGTGTGCAGTATGTTTTGCCCAACTGCGGGCAAAGCCAAAAAGCAGTAGTGCGCATGCATGTCCTACTCCTTCTGTGGTGCCATGTCTAATCATTGGTGGCAGTATGCTTTAAATACCATATGAAGCTATGCACCGGATAAGAGGGGGGAGGGAGAGAGACAGCGCATAGTAAAGCAGCCAAAACGAGGTTTGAGAAGCTGGGGTTGTGGCACACACGCAGAAATGCCTATGTAACTGGGGTTCGGGAGCATGCACCATGCGAGCGTTCAGGGAGAGGCTTGGAACACAAAACCGAGGCGCATGTGCGCTACTGCTTTTCGGCTTTGCCCGCAGTTGGGCATGCACTGAGATACCATTTCATTGCACACGCGCAAAATCTGTACCCGTCTCCGATATTCACAGCAAAGAATGCATACAGCAAGCCGACGAGGGGTGGAGTGAGGGAACAGAGGCAACGCCCATCGGACCGGACTGAACAGATCACCATACAGCGCGGGACAAATAAAAAATGTTTTTATGGGTGATACATGGGGAGTTAGGGAGTATCAGAAGTAGTTGTAGGATGCATAGCTGACACTGAATTAACTGGTAGGCAAAAAAAGTGATGACAGGTTCCCTTTAAAGGGAACCTGTCATCTGTTTTGGCCGCTATAAGATGCAGCCACTGCCTTTCAGGGCTTATGTACAGCATTCTGTAATGCTGTGGATAAGCCCCCAAACCACCCTACAAGTGAAGAAAAATAAGCTTTATTATACTCACCCGGGGGGGTAGTCCTGTGCGGTCTGGTCCGAAGGGTATCGCAGGTCTGGATCTGGCACCTCCCATCTTCTTGCGATGCTGCCTGCCTGCTTGGTTCATCGCTCCCTGGCATTTCGTTCTGGCATAGGCTTACTTACAGAGCCGGACTGGGACTAAAATTCAGCCCTGGCATTTGAAGTTACACAGGCCCACTAGTCACATGGTGACTATATAATATCTTTGTACACTTGTAGGTTACAAGAAGTGAGAGGAGATTAACACGACTATATAACATGTAGTCAGAGCTGTGCCCAGTATTTTACCTCAGTCCTATTTATTGCTTTTAGGTACAGTACTCCTCCCAAAGCTCTGTCCCCTTTTGTACGCACGGTGACAGAATTCCTGGCAGAACTGCTATCCATTGGGCAACCAGACCCCCTGGTCATAGCTGCCCCTATCATACCTCCCAACTTTTGAAGAAGGGACAAAGACTGCAAATTTTAGGCCACACCCATTTTGCAACTAGTCACACCCATGTCCACACCTAATCGTACCCATTTAGCACTGCTGATCACACTGACTGGTACTGAGGGCACAGTGGCTGGCATTATGGGCACACTGACTGGCACTAAGGAAGAGAGAAAACAGAGAGAGAGAAAAAAGAAAAAAGAGAGAGAAAAAAAGGAGAGCGAGAGAGAAAGAAGAAAGAACAGAGAGAGAAAGAAAGAAAGAAAGAAAGAGGAGAAAGAAATAAAGAACAGAGAGAGAAAGAAAGTAAAGAGAAGAAAGAAAGAACAGAGAGAAAGAAAGAGGAAAGAAGGGGAAAGAAAGAACAGAGAGAGAAAGAAAAAAGAAAGAATAGAGAGAGAAAGAAAGAACAGAGAGAGAAAGAAAATGAGGGAAAGATAGAACAGAGAATGAGAAAGAAAGAACAGAGAAAGAAAAAGAGAGAAAGAAATAAAGAAAGATTCTATAAAGATACTATAGCAGCCCGGCTCCCATTGTAGTGCCCACCTGAGCCTCCCGATGCAGGACATATCATGATCCGCTCACATGGCCGGCATCCCCAATTCCAAGTTGATCCTGCTGTCTGCGCTGTCGGAGGAGGACACAGTGATGGATCTGAAGCATTCCTGGTTCCGTCACAATCTCCTCAAGAAATTATCTCATTTCTGGTCAGCTTCCAGCACATCACTTCAGGTGGAACGTCATGTGTGTGTTTTAAAATGCTCCTCGGGGCTCCGCCATGTACTTCTGTGTCCGTGGGAAAAGCCCGCTTTGTATGCTTCGTACACACTTGGCTCCGCTCCGTACATCCCGTACACATATGACTCCGCTTCGTACATTCCGTACACACACGGCTCCGCTCCGTATACCCCATACACACATGGCTCCGCTCCGTACATCCCTTACACATATGGCTCCACCTCATACACATGCGGCTCCACTCCGTACACCAAGTACACACATGGCTCCGCTTCGTACACCTATACACACGCGGCTCCGCTCCGTACACCTCGTACACACACGGCTCCGCTCCGTACACCTCGTACACACACGGCTCCACTCCGTACACCTCGTACACACACGGCTCCGCTCCGTACACCTCGTACACACACGGCTCCACTCTGTACACCTCGTACACACACGGCTCCGCTCCGTACACCTCGTACACACACGGCTCCGCTCCGTACACCTCATACACAAACAGCTCTGCTACATCTACCCTGTAAACCTTTCCTGACCCCACACATATGGTACTTACCTCATCCAGCACCATGACAACAGCACAGCAGAGTCTTGCAGACACCAAGAGGCAAGGCTGAGGGCACAGGACCTGTGATGAGGTCACAGGAGGGGCGGCGTCAGGGTCACATGATCAGGGGTCTGGACAAAGGCTCCTGATCATGTGACCCCTGACTCCTCCCCTCCTGTGACCTCATCACAGGTCCTGTGAACAGAGAAGAGAGCAGGCAAGCGACACTGTGAGTGGCTGCGGGGGGGAGGTCTCATGCTACGGTGAGAATGGGGTGCGTGGGGGGGCGTGGTGGTGTGGCAGCTTATCTCCCTGCAGTGCAGGAGGGTTGGAAACTATAATCGCCGTGCCCGCCGAGGGCCGGCGGCAGGAGCAACAGCCAGGCCAGTGGCTGCATCAGCTGTCAAGCCCGCGGCCCACATGACAGAGGCCCAGCGGGAAAATGCCCAGTTGGTTATATTACCAATCCGAGCCTGCTTACTTATCTGCCCTGTTGAGGGCAGAGCAAAGTACTGCAGTGCACAGGCGCTGGGCCTCTCTGACCTGTCAAGATCCATTTTTGGATCTGTGGCAGATCTAGATTCTCACATATAAACTTTTTTCCTTTCAGGCCATCGGGGGTTAATGTATGTTTTTCCCCCCAGTGGCCGCTGGTGTAATTACATGGCTGATGCAGGTGGTGACCACTCCCACCTTCCTTTAAAAGGCCACCTTATGCATCAGCTGACTGTCAGTGTTAGAGGTCATTCTGCAGTGACCACTGGGAGAGAAGAAGCTTGTTGGGAGCGGTGGTACCTCAGCTGTCTATGGTGCATCTGGTGCCATGATCCTGCTGTGCAGTGCTTTACAGCAGAAAGCTAAGTGTTGTTTGTCTTTACCCTGTCTGTCATATCTTCCCTTGGTGTTGTATTAGTGCAGTGGTGGGACCAGTGTCCGCACTTGCCAATTCCCTACTTAGGGATAGGTGCAATGCAAGGTATCCTGCTTGGCGGCAGTTTGAAAGAAGCCGTATAGGGACATCAGGAAGACCAGGGCACATCCTTAGGGGAGTTCAGTAGGTGTCCATTCCCCCGTTCCCTATCGCAGGGCCCACCATTGTAATTGTGTCCCTGGTGTTCCCTTGTTTGTTGTGTAGTTGGTGAACGACCTACTGGTGGGTTGTTTCATACCTAGTCAGTCGCAACCATGACATGGCCTTTCCCAGTGCCTGCTCACAGCAGTACTTTGCTCTGCCCTCAACAGGGCAGATAAGTACCGCCCCCAGGTGAGTATAATAAAACTTATTTTTCTTATCGTTCAGGTCAGATTGGGACTTATCTCCAGCATTATAGAATGCTGTAGATAAACTCTGAAAGGCAGTGGCAGCATCTTATAATGGCCAAAACAGGTGACAGGTTCCCTTTAACACAGTCCCTTAGTATACAGTGTACTCACTTATTATGTATAGTGCCATCTCTTAGTATATAGTGTAATCACTTTTTATGTATAGCACAGTCCCTTAGTATAGTGTACTCACTTATTATGTATAACACCATCCTTAATTTACGAGCATGCCCAAGATACTCAGAGAACACCCGAGCGTGCTTGGAAAACTCGAGTAACGAGCACACTTGATAATCACTATTCAGAAGCTGAGAAGGAGGGAAAGGCACATGAGCAAGCTAATGGCTGTATAGAAATTAATGGGTTGGAGAGAGATGGCTGGGATATTAGGAGTTAACTCCTTTCTTGCAATGTCTCTTAGCTAGGGACTAGGCAAGCACTGGTGGGGTAAGCTCCATGGAAACCAGCTGTACACTATGAAAGATAAAAGCTGTCATTGCAGGAGAATAACACTAGAAAGAAAATGCAAGTTCAATTGAAACTTGTTTATTTTCATGCTGTTTAAATAATTAAAGCTATTTAGTTACTTGAGAATATCCCTTCAAGATCTGTTTTCAGCATATACACCTCTATGAATCCGTTTGAACTGTGTTTCCAAATGTCATTATTTGAAATTTTATGAATCTTAGCCAATCACTCTTGTATTTTGGTTCCTACATATGGGTCATGCAATAGTGTAGTCACATTCCAAATCATATACAGTGATGGTTAGAATTATAAATCCTGTCTATCACTTGTCAAGAAAGGAAGACTATATTATTGTTTCTAATCTTAGGTAGATTAACTCCTCCACAGATTTTAGTGGCCAACATTTTTTTAACTGATATACGATCTATAATCTCTCTATAAAAAGTCTAAGAAAGCTTTATTCAAAGAGGTAAGATCAATATTTTTTAGTAAGAGGGGTAAAGTCTGAAAATATGCATTAGTTTAGAATCATCATTTTAAGCATGCGTCCTTAGCCCACCAAGAGCAAAGAAAGATCATGCAACCTGTTTACTTGAGTTATTTACATAAGAAAAGGGGTGAAATTTGGTTTGTAAAGAGAAGGTGGTCTTCCCTATTTTTATACATGAGAACTTAGGATCAGAATGTTACAATATGAGCCTTTGATGTCCGTTAGCTTATCAGATACAGCCAAAGGTAATTGTTTAATCTCAAACCCAGAATATTCCACAAATGAATGTAGGAGATCCAGAATCCTAGCGATCTGTTCCTGGAAATTAGGTAGACCTAAAGGTATATCATCCACAAACAAGGCCTCCTGAATCACCTCTTATTAAATGGTAATGCTTGAAAGGTGTGGGGGTCAGACAATAATGGTTCAAGAGCAATGTTGAGAAGCAGTGGTGAAAGTGGGCAACCCTGTCTAGTACATCTCAGAAAAAGGAAGGGAGCAGAAAGAAAGCTTGAAATGTAGTTTTGTGGTTTTGAATGAGTATAGCATCCGATTATAGATAGAGAAAGGGGTGGACACTGACAGCTTGGGACCCCTGTGCAAGAAATGTGTCCGGGCCCCCCTCCTTTTATGGTGACAAGACTACAGATATATACAACTCGTATATTTATATTTATAACCACATATATACAGTGTGTGCAGGGCCGCCATGAGGGCATTACTGCCCTGACCGGCGTAGGGGGTCCGGTGGGCACAGGGGGACTCATCTGCTCACCGGGCCCTACGGGCAGGCTAAACCGGACCCGCACGTCAATAGTTAACAGCCGCCAACCAATCAGAGGCTGGAAACTGACGTCGCTGGGGTCTGACGTCATTGTCATTCGCCGGCGAGTGCGCGCTTCAGCTGCGTGGAGGGAGCTTCGCCGCAGGAGCGTGGCAAGGTAAGGAGAACGTGTTTTTTTTATTATTATTATTATTATTATTGAAAGCGGTGCCAGCAAGCTGGGGGCAGAATGTGAGACACGGGGGCAGAATGGACACGGGGCAGAATGTGAGACATGGGAGCAGAATGTGAAACACGGGGCAAAATGTGACAGTGAGACACAGGAGGGGGCAGAATGTGAGACACGGGGGCAGAATGGACATGGGGCAGAATGTGAGACACGGGGCAGAATGTGAGACACGGGGCAGAATGTGAAACACAGGGGCAGAATGTGAGACATGGGGGCTGAATGTGAGACACGGGGCAGAATGGGCATGGGCAAGAATGTGAGACACGGGGGCAGAATGTGAGACACGAAGCAGAATGCAAGACACAGGGGCAGAATGTGACAGTGAGACACAGTAGGGGGCAGAATGGACACAGGGCAGAATGTGAGACACAGAAGGGAGCAGAATGTGACAGTGAGACACAGGAGGGGCAGGATGCGAGAGACAGGGGGCAGGATGGGAGACACATGGTGCAGGATCATGGGACAGGATGGATACGATGCAGACAGATGGGGCAGGATCAGGAGATCATATGGGGGCAGAATGGATACTCATGAGGGCAGGATGAGAGAACATATGGCTGGAGCCAGGAATGAGACATACGGGGGCCAAGATGGGGGATATAATTACCATAGGGGCTAATTAAGGGATATTATTACTGCAGTGATGTATTTATTTCATTTTTTGAGGATACTGTTTTAAATGGGGGGAGGTCCTGTTACTGTGCAGTGCGACACTATGTCGCCTTTTTTTCTTCATCTGGTGTAGTGTAGAAGTTTGGAAAAAATTAAGTAATGTGTTCTGCAAGTGGAGCTTCTAGATAACTGTGTTATTTCCTGCAGAGACGAGCCCTAGCTGGAACACGTGATGGCGGTCTGTGCTGGGTGAAAGATGAAAAGTGAAGCTGAAAGACTTCATCTAGAGACGTCACTGGTGAGTCAGTGTGTTACCTGTACACTGATACTATACACTATATACAGAGTGCCTGTGTACAATGTCACCAGTGATCACTGTATTACCTGTACACTGACACTGTACACTATATACAGAGTTCCTGTGTACAATGTCACCAGTGATCACTGTATTACCTGTACAATGGCACTATATACAGACCTCCTGTGTATAATGTCACTGGTGATCACTGTATTACCTGTACACAAGCACTGCATTCTAAGTACAGATCTCCTGTGTATAATGGCACTTATGGTGATAATATTATTTTTTTAATAATGATCAGTATTGTAGTATTCAGTCACCATGTGGTGGTAATATGTGGTCTGGGCATGGTGCGGTGGTATTTATCCCTTATATGTGCTATTATTCTGTCACTGTGGTAGCAATATGTGATCTGGTCATAGTGTGGCTGTATTTGTTCCTTGTATGTTGTATTATTGGTCACCATGTGGTGGTAATATGGTGTCTGGTCATGGTGCGGTGGTATTTGTCTTTTGTATGTGCTATTTTTCTGTCACTGTGGTGGTAATATGTGGTCTGGTCATGGTGTGGCTGTATTTGTTCCTTGTATGTGTTATTGGTCACCATGTGGTGGTAATATGGAGTCTGGTCATGCTGCGGTGGTATTTGTCCCTTTGGATATGATATTATTGGTCATTTTAAAAGTTGAAAATTAAATAAAAAATATACTTAAATTGTATTGGATATTTTAACAAATGTTTAATAGGTTAGAGTAGAGTAGAGCCTGGCTTAAAGAGTCTAACTTGTCATGGTGGCAGATTTAAAAAATCTTTTGGCCAAAACAAGAACTGCTGGCTATGTGTGTAATCTGGAGGTGGGAACTGTTAATGTGTGATTGGTGAGAAGTGGAGTTTTTCCAAGAGAGAGCGGTGGGACTGTGGACAGTTCGAGGGGTGGAGGCGGGGCAGGGGTGGAGCCTGGGCAGAGTCTCAAAGTGGCCCCCCAAATTTTGCCAGTATGGGGCCTCAAAATTCCTAGTGGCAGCTCTGAGTGTGTACATATATATAAATATATATATTTATATATATATATATATATATATATATATATATACACACAGTTGTGCTCAAGATATTACATACCCTGGCAGAATTTTTGCTTTCTTGGCCTTTTTTCAGAGAATATGAATGATAACACCATAACTTTTTCTCCACCCATGGTTAATGGTTGGTTGAAGCCATTTATTGTCAAACTACTGTGTTTTCTCTTTTTAAATCATAGTGAAAAGCCAGAACATTCAAATGACCCTGATCAAAAGTTAACATACCCTGGTGATTTTGGCCTGATAGCATGCATAGAAGTTGATCCAAATGGGTTTGAATGGCTACTAAAGGTAACATCCTCACCTGTGACCTGTTTGCTTGTAATCAGTGTGTGTGCATAAAAGCTGAGTGAGTTTCTGGGATCCAGACAGACTCTTGCATCTTTCATCCAGCCACTGATGTTTCTGGATTGTGAGTCATGGCAAAAGCAAAAAAAATTGTCAACAGATCTACAGGAAAAGGTAGTCGAACTGTATAAAACAGGAAAGGGATACAAAAATATATCCAAGGAATTGATAATGCAAGTCAGCAGCGTTCAAACTGGAAAATCAGGGGCTCTTTAAAAACAAGACCACTGTCAGGTAGACCAACAAAAATGTCCACAACTGCCAGGAAAACTGTTTGTGATGCAAATAAATACCCACAAATAACATCAGCTATAATACAGGACTCTCTGAAAATTAGTGGTGCGGCTGTTTCAAGATGCACAGTAAGGAGGCACTTGAAGAAAAATGGGCTGCATGGTCAAGTCACCAGAAGAAAGCCATTCCTGCGCAAATGCCATAAAGTATCTCACCTATAATACGCAAAACAGCACAGAGACAAGCCTAAAAACTTCTGGCCAATGTAATTTGGAGTGATGAGACCAAAATTGAGCTTTTTGGCCACAACCATAATCGTTACACTTGGAGAGAGGTCAACAAGGCCTATGATAAAAGGAACACCATTCTTACTGTAAAGCACAGAGGTGGATCGCTGATGTTTTGGGGATGTGTGAGTTACAAAGGCACAGGAAAATTGGGTCAAAATTGAAGGAAAGATGAATGCAGCATGTTATCAGCAAATTCTGGAGACAAATTTGCACTCATCAGCCCGGAAGCTGCATATGGGACGTACTTGGACGTTCCAACATGACAACGATCCAAAACACAAGGCAGAGTCAACCTGTCATTGGCTATAGCAGAACAAAGTGAAGGTTCTGGAGTGGCCATCTCAGTCTCCTGACCTCAATATCATTGAGCTACTCTGGCGAGATCTCAAGCATGCAGTTCATGCTAGACAGCCCAGGAATTTACAGGAACTGTAGGCTTTTTGCCAAGAAGAGTGGGCAGCTATAGCATCTGAGAAAATAAAGAACCTCATCCACAACTACCACAAAAGACTTCAAACTGTCATTGATGTTAGAGGGGGCAATACACGAAATTAAGAAATGGGTTATGTGAACTTTTGAGCAGGGTCATTTGGATGTTTTGGGTTGTCATTATGATTTAAAAAGAGAAAACCCAGTAGTTTGACATTAAATGGCTTCACACAACCACTAACCATGAGTGGAGAAAAAGTTTTGTTATCATTCATATTCTCTAAAAAAAAGGCAAAGAATGCAAAATTCTGCAAACCCCCAACCCAACCTGGAAGAACTGTAAAATAAGTTTTATTGTACTCATCTGCAGGGCGGTCCGGTCCGATGGGTGTCGCTGGTCTTGGTCCGGTGCCTCCTATCTTCTTATGATCACCTCCCTCCTGATTGCTTCTTGTTGACACAAGCCTGTGTAGGGAGGAGGACCCCCATAGGTTGTCTGGGCCGGAACCAAGGGGACCGCCATCTGGGTTCCTAGGGAAACAGTACCAGGGGAACAAAGGAGGAGAGCAAATGACCGAGCGTTACTGGGCAGCAAGGGGAGGGGCTCGTATAAAAGGAGCAGGGGGCGCGCAGGGGAGACAGTTGGTGGCATGCCAGATACTGAACAAGAGGCTGTGTGACTGTGAGAGAGCTAGAGCGGCCGACGGTGACCAGAGGGGAGAACGGCAGCAGAGAGGAGATTCTCAGTGCCCGTCAGAGAGGAGGTACCGAACGTACCGACAAGAGACTATCACCCCCCGCCAAGTCGGGGACACCACCTGCCCACGGTCGTCCGCAACCAGTACCGCTGTGCTCCAGCCCGTTGCGGCCTGTCCGCTATCTCCAGCGGCCACGGCCGCTTCAATCCTGCCCGCAGAGACTCTTTGCACAGGCCCAGTTCGTGCGCGTGGCCTACCAACCGCCACGCTTCCAGACTACATCACTACCCTGCTTGGGGGGGACTGGAGTCCCCGTGGACTCGCTAACGAATTGGACCCTGCTGTGGCTACAGGGGGTTACCGCAACGAAAGACTCCCTTAGGGCCTGTTGTGCCCCAACTTCTCCTGGGTGCTGGACACCTGAAGACTACGACAGTTCCTCAACAGCTGGGCCCAGCGGATGCGACATCAAAGCAGCCACATCAGCGACATCAAAGCAGCCACATCAGCGACACCAAAGCAGCCACACCAGCGAAGGATAAGTTGACTTTAGGAAATAAGGACCTGTAGTTGGCTATTTCGTGGCCCCATAATAGCTGGTCTTGCTGGGTCAGTCACATTCTCGTTAAAGAAAAGTGTTGTTATTGTTGAGTCCCTGTGATGACAATTAGTGTTACCCCTTTTTGGCTGCTCAGTATAGCCCTAGCGGCTCCAGTTCATAAATGTTATTTTCCAAAACAACACTCGGTCTCATGTCTCGTCACTGCATCCTGCGAACCTGCTGTTACCTACATCGCCTCCCTCCTGATTGCTTCTTGTTGACACAACCCTGCATCATCCACACAGGCTCCTCGTGTCTCTTTGACCTTTTCTGGCACCTGCACACTGCAGTACTTTGCTCTGCCCTCAACAGAGCAGAGAAGTATGCCGGCACAGGAGCACGATGCTGGGGAGCCTGTGTGGATTTGTGAATTATTTTTCAGTTCTTCAAGGTCGGGTCGGGGACTTACATACAGCATTATAGAATGCTGTATTTAAACCCTGAAAGGTGATGGCCATATCTTATATCTATCAAAACTGCTGACAGGTTCCCTTTAAGTCCTTGATAGCATCACAAGGAATTGTGAGATGAGGGAGGACTCTATCAGGGACTTAGCACCCTCCTCCATCACCCAATTAATTTTACATCCAAATCTATATACCTCCCTCTTCCTCCAATCTCCCACCCCCTCATTATCTCTTCCCCACCTACATCATTGTCCTCTCCCCCACCTTCATCATTTTACTTTCCCCACCTCCATCTTTGTCCTCCCCCACCTCCATCATTGTCTTCTCCCCCATCACCTTCATTGTCCTCCCCTAACCTCCAGCATTGTCCTACTCCAACTTCATCATTGCCATCTCCCCCACCCCCTCATTGTCCTCTCCCCCTCCTCTATCATTGTCCTCCCCCACCTCAATCATTGTCCTCCCCCACCTCCATCATTGCCTTCTCCCCCACCTCAATCGTTGTCCTCTCCATCACCAAAACAAACAAACACCACCACTCACCTCTCCATCTGTTCCCTGTAGCAGTGTCGCCAGCAGCTTTGTCTTTGACACTGCTGTATGCTGATGTCATCCAGCTGCGTGCATCTGTATCAGACAGAAAGTTCCAGGTAAGAAGCAGAGGAAGGATCGCGTCAGCCCTGAACGGATCCCGTCAGTATTAGCCGCCCTGCAAGTGCCATCCTGCACCTCCGGGCCCCGATGCACCTGCATCGGCGGTATGTCCGTCCTTGGGTAGAAAACGGGCTTGTGATGGATCATTGCTTCAAGTACATTATATCATACATTATGATTCTCCAGTGAACGTCAGCCTTTGTCTGACATTCATAAGAGATCATAATTTCTACTATACATAGAAGTGCTGATGCACTGCTATGCAAAGAACATGCGATTGGATGAAAAGTGTTAAAAAATAAAAAGCAGAAAAGATCAAATCCCCCCTATTTTGCCCCATTAAAAATAAAACCAAGAAATAAATAAAAAGTCCACATATTTGGTATCACTGCGTTCGGAAAAGACTGATCTATCAAAATATAAAGTAAATCAATCTGATCAGTAAATAGTGTAAAGAGAAAAAGAAGCCAAACTCCAGAATTTCATTTTCTTGGCAACCCCAAAAATGTAATAGAATGCAATAAGAGGCAATGAAAAAATAATATCTAACCCAAAATGATACCAGTAAAAATGTCTGCTCAGGGCACAAAAAATAAGCCATCACACAGCCCTAGATCATGAAAAATGAAGACCTTATGTTTCTCGGAAAATGAAGGCAAAAGTGATTTTTTTTTTTTGCAAATGGCTGAATTTTTTTCACCATTTAATTACAAAAAACTATACAAGTTTGGTATCCGTATACCCATACTGACGTGGATAATCATGTTACCCAGTCAGTTTTACAATATAATCAGCATTGTAAGTAAAAACTCCAAAATCAGAGGTGGAATTGCAGTTTTTTTCCAACTTCAATGCACACAGATTTTTTTCCCACCATTTTCCAGTACAAAAGTTATGGCTATTGGAAGAAGGGGAGGAAAAAGCAGAATGAAAAAAAGAAAAATTGACAAGGAGAGAAGGGGTTAAAATCCTTGAAAGAGCCATATAACAGCAACACGAGCGCACCCTGCATGCTTCATTAATGATGGGTTTAGTAACAAACTAAACAAATTATCATATCTATAAAATGTAATTAGGGTTAGAGTACCTCTTTAATTCCTAAATGTGTAGACAGTTATCAGGCAGAACTTATGAGGCATTAAAGGGACTCTGTCAGCACAGAATGACCAATCATTTAAATACACCATCTCACTTGTTTCTTATATACCGGAGACCAGAAATGTACACAGTATTCTAAGTGTGGTCGCACTAGTAACTTATATAGAGGTAAAATTATGTTCTCCTCATGAGCATCTATGCCTCTTTTAATGCATCCCATTATTTTATTTGCCTTTGCAGCAGCTGCCTGACACTGGCCACTAAATGTGAGTTTGTCGTCCACCCATACACCCAGGTCCTTTTCTGTGACAGTTTTCCCTAGTGTTTTACAATTAAGCACATAATTATACATCTTATTCATTCTACCCAAGTGCATGACCTTACATTTATCCTCATTAAAGCTCATTTGCCATTTATCAGCCCAAGCTTCTAGTTTACATAAATCCTCCTGTAATATAAAATTGTCCTCCTCTGTATTGATTACCCTGCAAAGTTTAGTGTCATCTGCAAATATTGAAATTCTACTCTCTATGCCCCCTACAAGGTTATTAATAAATATGTTAAAAAGAAGCGGGCCCAAAACTGACCCCTGTGGTACCCCACTGCTAACCGTGACCCAGTCTGAGTGTGCTCCATTAATAACCACCCTTTGTTTCCTATCCCTGAGCCAGCTCTTAACCCACCTACACATATTTTCCCCTATCCCCATTGTTCTCATTTTATGTATCAACCTTTTGTGTGGCACCGTATCAAAAGCTTTTGAAAAGTCCATGTACACCACGTCCACTGCATTCCCTTGGTCCAGTCCAGAACTTACCTCTTCATAAAAGCTTATCAGATTAGTCTGACAGGAACGGTCCCTTGTAAACCCATGTTGATATTGGGTCATGAGGTTATTCTTCTCCAGATACTCCAGTATAGTATCTCTTAGAAAACCCTCCAGAATTTTACCCACAGTTGAGGTTAAACTTACTGGCCTATAATTTCCAAGTTCAGTATTTGTCCCCTTTTTGAACATTGGCACCACATTTGCTATACGCCAGTCTCGTGATACAGACCCTGTTATTATGGAATCCTTAAAGATTAAAAATAATGGTCTATCTATGACTGTGCTTAATTCCTGCAGTACTCAGGGGTGTATCCCATCCGGGCCCGGGGATTTGTCAATTTTAGTGATTTTTAGATACCGCCATACTTCCTGCTGGGTTAAGCAGGTGACATTTAATGGAGAATTTTTATCCCTGATCATGTTATCCGTCATGGGATTTTCTTGTGTAAATACTGTTGAAAAAAAGTCATTTAGCATATTGGCTTTTTCCTCATCCTCATCCACCATTTCACCCAGACTATTTTTAAGGGGACCAACACTATCATTTTTTAGTTTCTTACTATTTATGTAGTTAAAGAATATTTGGGGATTATTTTTACTTTCTCTGGCAATGAGTCTCTCTGTCTCAATCTTTGCTGTCTTGATTTGCTTTTTACAGAATTTATTTAATCTTCTGTATTTAGTTAATGCCTCATCACTACCTACTTGCTTTAATTCTCTAAATGCTTTATTTTTATCTCTTATTGCACCCCTTACAGCTCTATTTAGCCATAGTGGTTTCCTCCTATTTCTCGCATGTTTATTCCCATACGGTATATATTGTGCACAGGTCCTATTCAGGATGCTAATAAACGTCTCCCATTTTCTTTGTGTATTTTTATGTCTCAGGATATCGTCCCAGTTAATTGCATCAAGATCATCTCTCATCCGTTGGAAATTTGCTTTCCTGAAGTTTAGTATCCTTGTAACCCCTCTACTACACATCTTATTAAAGGATACATGAAAACTTATTAATTTGTGATCACTATTACCCAAGTGACCCCCAACCCTTACATTTGATATGCAGTCTGGCCTGTTGGTTAATATTAGGTCTAGCAGTGCCCCCCCTCTTGTTGGGTCCTGAACCAGTTGTGGAAGGTAATTGTCTCTCATAGTTGTCAAAAACCTATTACCTTTGCTGGAACTGCAGGTTTCGGTTCCCCAATGTATTTCAGGGTAGTTGAAGTCCCCCATAATAATGACTTCTCCTCGAGTCGCTGCTTCATCTATTTGCTTTATGAGGATATTCTCTGTTGCTTCCATTATTTTTGGAGACTTATAACAAGCCCCTATCAGTAATTTATTATTTTTCCCCCCTCCCCTTTTCGCCACCCACAGGGACTCTACATTTTCATTAGATTCATATATATTATCACGAAGGATGGGTTTTAAGGATGATTTTACATATAAACACACGCCTCCCCCTCGCTTATTTGTACGGTCATTTCTGAACAGACTATAGCCCTGTAAATTACGGGACTTGGTATAGCGATCATGTCATTAATTTGCAGATGCTAGACAAGTGAGCTGAGAATTGCCCCCTTAGGAAGGGGGCAATTTTCTGCACAGGATTTTCTTGGTGTTCAAAGAAGGGTTGGTGTCTCAGAGCAAAAATCACAATAGGTTCCCTATAATGTTTTCTGCTTTTTTTGCCTAGAACTGAATTGCCTTGCATTTTTTCTACTCTTCTTATTCTCTATATATAGCTCAACTCAATTTCACCTTCTAATAAAGTAGTTCCTTCTAATGTTGTTTCTTTAGTTATGGCCTGTATATGTTCATGTAAGGGAGTCACAGAAGCTGTTCTGAACCCCCTAACCTGTCCCGGTATACAGTGTATAAATGTATATATTGTTGCCTCGTAATGTTGTAAAGATGTGTACATAATGCTGCTATATATACAGCTCTGGCAAAAATTAAGAGACCACCACATCAAAACCCTGTCATGGGCAGCCCATTCTCCAGGCCTGAACCTCATTGAAAACCTCTGGAATGTAATCAAGAGCGTGATGGATAGTCATCACAAATCATCAAACAAAGAACTGCTTACATTCTTATAGTGTGAAAGACTTGTGGCAAGCATGCCAAGATGCATGAAAGCTGTTTGTAAAAATCATGGTTATTCCACAGAATATTGATTTCTGAAGTCTTGCTGAGTTAAAACATTAGTATTGTTGTTTCTAAAAGATTATGAACTTGTTTTCTTAGCATTATTTGAGGTCTGAAAGCACTGGGTTTGTTTTTTTAATTTTGACCATTTTTCTTTGTCAGAAAAAAATACTAAATTTGTTGCTTGGAAATTCAGAGACATGTTGTCAGAAGTTTATAGACTAAAAGAACAATTAACATTTTACTAAAAAATATACCTATAAAAAAAAAATCAGACAAACTGAACATTTGTAAGTGGTCTCTTAATTTTTGCCAGAGCTGTATACTCCTAAGGTGTTGTATAGGGAAAATGTATTATTGTTATTAGGCCACTAGATGGAGATATAATAGTATATATAGTGTAGGATGAGTTCAATAGATAGTAATTAGTTAACATAGGAGGGGTTAGCTGAGGTGTAAGGCAGGAATAGTTCCTGGTTAGGGTCAGTCAAGGCTAGGCAGCCCAAAGTGCTCAGGTGGGCTAAATGCCCGAGCCACTCAGCACCCCGCAACTTTTAAGGAGGAACCCAGACATCCAGAGTCAGTGGGCCAGCATAGCTACAGACACAGCAGTGACAGAATCTACAGGAACTTGGGCTACAGGAGAAAGCACCGCAGCACAACAGGGCAGGTCACTCACCATGTGGCAGGTCATTTCTTGGGCTGATGCCCTCAGATCCGAGGCGAAATGGCTGAGGGAAAACCCGTACACAGTGAGGCTGGTCAGGGAGGATACTGAGGAGCCATTGGAAATGGTCCGACCCAAGCATGTGCAGTGTGACAAGGAGAGGAGTGCAGGGAAAGACAAAGTAACGTGTAACGTACAAGCTGTCGATAATGTTTTAACAAATCTGGATGTGCTGCGAAGACATGAGAGTAAAGTTTCACGTTTTGAGTTGCACCTGAACTATGTCTCTGTTTATTCAGAAGCGGCTGGAGGTGACCTTAAAGAATGGAGAAAAGGCCCTGAGAGCAAAGGGGATGGAGAGACAAGTAAGCTGACAAGCTGACAGTGAAACAGGATTTATATGTATTGGGAGGCCAGGGCACACACGAGGCCTGATGAACTCAGTCATGACTATGGCCCTGGCTGACCTCTATATTCATGACACCCAGAAGCAAAGCTTGTTGGTCAACTTAGGCTTTGAGTCCACTAACTTATTTGTTTTACAGCTTATTTAGGCATTACAAAGTTGTATCAGGAATAACCTACGTTCATACTGGGCGAAAGCTTCTTTTTGGAGATTCCATTTTCACATTCATTTATTTTTACTAAAAGAGACAACGCAGAATGTTGCATAATATTTCAGTTAGAAATTATGTAAATCCAAAGTGAAATAAAACATCCACCATTATCATCACTGAGATCCTTCTGAGCTTGTCTCATAGGACTGACCCAGCTTGCGCAGGAGTTCGTTTTTTTAATTCTCGTAGCAGAGCACAAAATCAGCTATCCAGATAATAGTGTGAACTTGGCATTAATCACCAAATAACTAAGTGTGTTTGATAGTTAATGACAACATTTTTTTTATAATTTTTCATCCTTGCACTCAAGGATCCATAACATTCCTATTTCTCAGTTAATATAGCCTTGATTTTTCAGTACGATTTTCACTTTTAATACCAGCATTTGAAAATAAATGTAATTTATTGATTAGCTTCTATTAATTTTTGGGACAAGGTGTAGGAAATGCAAAAATAAAACAAAAACACAGAAGAAACAACAGTCATTGCCTCTTTGTGATTATTGAAGCCATGAAGCTTGCAGTCTCTTTTATGACTCTTTAACCACCAACACTGTTGCCTCCTGGGAGATTGTAACCAGCAAAAGAATGTGCCAAATTGAGAACGACTCCAGAAACCTTACACCAAATAGGGAATGGCGTGAGATGGGTCAATAAAAGGGACATTTGGTAAAACTCGCATTTCACGAGTCTGTCTATAGCATCTGGATAAGCAAAATTGAAAAGGAAAAATAAAAAAAAGGGTTATAAAAGGAAAACAACTTAAAAAGTAGCACAAAATGTATAAAGAATACAGCGCAAATACTACAGCTACCAAAAAGGAAGAAATTACTTAAGAAACCACAATCACTAATGGGCGCCAATGTATTTAGAGCTCTAATTTTAGGTATTAATTCATATATATTCAATATGAAAGTAAATCTTATTCTCTTTCGAAAAGAAAGTTTATTAGACAACCTACAAATCAATAATTAGCAGAGCTGAAAAGCAAGTAGAAATCTAATGAGTTATTTTAAAGGGGCTCTCCACTTTGGACAATGTCTTTTTTGTTAGAAGAATCTACTGACAAAATTAAGAGTGAAGAAAAAGAGCCTTCCAACCCACTCTATTCATTTAGAATTTTTTTTATTGAGTATTTGAAAATGCATTTTGTAAAACAACCCCCCCCGTTAATGTTCTTATAGACGTTCTCCTTTATTCTAGAAATAAACAGCTTTTTATTATCCAGTTTTTAGATAACTATTATTATATACTTTCCAATAGTTTCTAACTTGCCAGGACAATCTCGTAAACCAGATCGCAGAAGGAACATGGCTTATCAACATCACACAAAGTGGGCAGCTTAAAGGACATCCTGGGCAAGGATTAAAATTCACAATTATTATCCTCTAAATATTGGTAAGAATGCTGGTAATAAAGACTTATAACTAAACCCTCCACCTCAAGCCAAGAATTAAAATAAATCTGTATTCTTATATTCAATTTTAATTCATTGTTTCTTTAAATATGTTTGTAAGCATTGTTTGTAGGTATGTTTCATTTCTTATCACGTTATCATATTCGTTATGGTATGTTATGTCACCAGGTTTTTGCTACCTAGTCTGAGAGCAGCAAAATCAAAATTTTTTTTTTCAAGAGCCAACATTTTTGGGGAAAAAGTGCGTCTTATAGTCTGAAAAATACGGTAAATAATTTGTCATATGTTGTTTCTCATCTCAGGTTGTAGACATGCCCTTATAGAGGGCTTAGGAGAGTTGATCCTACTGACAGATTCATTTTGACAAAAACTAGGCCAAAATGCAGAAACATTGTGTGAAAAATGAAGTGCAACCCAAGAATCAGTTGCTTGTAGAACCTTCTCTAGCAGTAACAATGTGAAGTAGTCATTTTCTTGTTTCGCTTTATTAGTCTACATGTTGTCTTGCTATGTACTGTGTAATGGCCATATCTGACCGTGCAGGGACATGGTCTGTACATACCACAGCTCCAGTGCAGAGGAAGAAGCAAAAGAGAAGATCTACAGACATTACAGCTGGAAATTGCAAATTATTCTTTCTGTGAGGTAAAACATGTTTTGAAAATGTGCAGCAAATGTTTTACCTCACAGAAAGAATCAGCTGTGATCCCATGCTGTAATGTCTGTATACTCTGTTTTCTTCCTCCCATTCTGTAGTATGATCAGGCCATGTTCCTGGTCCCATTTATAAAATTATCTCAACAATGAACATTTTTTAACACAGGAAATTGTGGAACTTATTTTTATTCCAAGATCTATTGATGAAAATGAACTTTGCTCTTGGGAAAACACCTTTAAGTTCATTGAGGTTTATGGTCATTTTTGCTCAGTTCCCTTAAAGGTGTAGTCCCACGAACAAAGTACATTTCAATTAATAGATCTTAAATAATAATAAGTTCCACAATAATAATAAGATAATGTGCTATGTGCTGTGCAACGGCCGTGTCTGACTGTGCAGGATCATGGTTTGGCCATACCACATCTACTGGTCAATGGGAGGATGCAAAAGAGTATACTGATAGCTCAGCATGGGATAGCATGGTATTGCAGCTGATTTTTTTGTGAGGTAAAACATTTCCCTGTTTGCTTAAAAACAGGCAAGGAAATGTTTTACATCACAGAAAGCAGCATCTGTGATGCCCTGCTATAATGTTTGTATACTCTTTTTTGCATCCTCTACTGCCCTGTGATATGTGCTGACTATTTAATACACATTTATATGTTTTTTCTCATGCGACTCTAATTATTTCATATAGCTCATCAAATGCCACTGTGGTCTGCTATATGTGGGAGAAACAGCCTAAGGCTATCAAAGACCATACAGCTTTCCTATATATACTGCATGAGCCCCACACAGCCTCCCTATATATACTGCATGAGCCCCACATAGCCTCCCTATATATACTGCATGAGCCCCACACAGCCTCCCTATATATACTGCATGAGCCCCACATAGCCTCCCTATATATACTGCATGAGCCCCACACAGCCTCCCTATATTTACTGCATGAGCCCCACACAGCCTCCTAAATATGCTGCATGAGCCCCACACAGCCTCCCTATATACTGCATGAGCCCCACAAAGCCTCCTTATATATACTGCATCAGCCCCACACAGCCTCCCTATATACTGTATGATTCCCACACAGCCTCCCTATATACTGCATGAGCCCCACACAGCTTCCCTATATATTCTACATGAGCCCCACACAGCCTCCCTATATATACTGCATGAGCTTCAGATTGCCTCCTTATATATAGGGCAGCACGGTGGCTCAGTGGTTAGTGGGTTCGTATCCCACCAAGGACAACATCTGCAAGGAGTTTGTATGTTCTCCCCATGTTTGCGTGGGTTTCCTCCGGGTAATCCGGTTTCCTCCCACACTCCAGAGACATACTGATAGGGAATTTAGATTGTGAGCCCCATCGGGGACAGTGATGAAAATGTGTGCAAACTGTAAAGCGCTACGGAACATGTTAGCGCTATATAAAAATAAAGATTATTATTGTTGTATATACTGCATGAGCCACACACAGCATCCCTATATCTACTGCATGAGCCCCACAAAGCCTCCCTATATACACTGCATGAGTCTCACACAGCCTCCCTATATACACTGCATGAGCCTCACACTGCATCTCTATATATATATATTGCATTAGCCTCATACAACCTCCCTATATATACTGAATAAACCCCACACAGCCTCCCTATATACACTGCATGAGCTCCACACAGCCTCCCTATATGACACTCCCACCAGGGCCGTGTGGTACTCAGAACCGGGTCGGACAGTTCTTTGGGGAAGTGACAGGGCCGTGACCCGACTCTGTGGCCCTGGCTGTGCTTTAAAATGGGGAATATGTATATGGGATTTAACGTGACACCACCTGTGGTGTTCTGCAATCGATGACCGACGCTGCTAAAGGAGTCCGCTGGGGCTGATGGTGATGCAGCTGGGATGCTTCTGCTAACCACAGGTGGATCTGGGCCCCAGGGCTACCGGCTCTTTTTATGTCAGGCTTCATGTACCTTGTGGTGCAGGACTCAGGGCGCCAGAGATCACTGGAGGACACAAGGGCTGTAGTTTTCTTTTCCTTTACTTGATGGCTGATAGTACAGACCGTGGCACTGGTAACAGATTGTAATGGAGAGCTGGGCATCCTGGAAGCAATTTTGGATACACCTGGTCAGGTAGTGACGGAGGCCTTCCTTCTGCGCTGTCCTCCCTTTTTCCTTGCTGCCTAACAGCTAACCCTCCTGCTGCTGTCTCTCTCTGTTTAAAAAAAAACCATTGCCCGCACGGCAGGCAGCTCGAACCTATCACAGGTGCCACTCCTTTGTGTCTGCTCCTGGCTCTGGTATGCTCCTGTGCCACCGGGTATTAGATCAGGCCAGGAGACCTGCAGTCCCCTGCCCTCTGGATTTAGCTGCTGGGACTTCAGTACCCACGCCACCACAGACTCCGGTATCTGGTTCCTAGCGCCCAGCTCTGGGGCGAGTTTAATGACAGCTCCACTCCCCAGGTTCTGCTCGACTTCTCTCCTACTGACACCTGGTAAGGGGACCCCTCCTTGCTTCCAGGCATAACTTTACTCCCTGTGAGGGAGGCAATACCACTGTGGCAACCAGACTCCTGGGGTGCCACATATATGTACTGCATAAACCCCACACAGTCTTCCTATATATATTGTATGAGCCCCACACAGCCTCCATAGATACAGCATGAGCCCCACAAAGCCTCCCTATATACTGCATGAGCTTCACACAGCCTCCCTATATACTGCATGAGCCCCAAACAGCCTTCCTATATACTACATGTGCCCCAAACAGCCTCACTATATACTGCATGAGCCCCACACAGGCTCCCCATATACTGCATGAGCCCCACACAGCCTCCCCATATACAGAATGAGTTCCACACAGCCTCCCTATACACAGCATGAGCCCCACACAGCCTCTTTATTTATAGTGCATGAGGCCCCCATAGCCTCCCCATGTACTGCATGAGGCCCCCTGTAGCTTTCCCAAGTCCTGGATGAGGCCCCTACAGCCTCCCCATGTCCTGGATGAGGTCCCCATAGCCTCCCCATGTGAATTATGACACCTCGATAACCTCCCCATGTGCAGCATGACACCCCCATAGCCTCCCCATGTGCAACATGACACCCCCATAGCCTCACCATTTGCAGCATGACACCTGCATAGCCTCCCCATGTCCACCAAAACATTCTATACACATGAAAATAAGAACACCATATACTCACCTTGCTCCCTTTCCCCCAGTGCTTTGCTTCTGCTTCTGTCTCGGTGTCTCTGGTGCGCTGACTATCCACATGACACAGCTGAAGTCAGCGCAGATGGAGACAGTGAGTGGGCGAGAACGATGCGGCCAGTGGGCCTCTGTTTTCCAGCCCCTTTCACTTTGCCCAGGTCTGCCATATCAGCTTAATCAAACCATGGGAATCCTTTCGGATACACACACTAAGGCTGGTTTCACATTTGCGTTTTTTAGCGCTGGAAAAAAACGCTAACCTGCGCATGCGTTTTTTCCCCTATATTTAACATGGGTGCGCATACCTGCGCGCTTGTAAGCGCATGTATGCGATTTTCATGCGCTGCGTTTTTTTGGGGTGTGCGATTGGATTTTCCAGACGCAGCATGTTGCATTTTTTGGCCCTGCAAAAAAGCGCATGCGCACATAGCCTATGGATGCGCATATGTGCGCACTGGCATGCTCATGTAAGCGTTTTTTTGCATATGCGTTTTTTTTTTTAACCATGGAATTTAGGGGTTTGGGTTAGAGTTAGGGTTAGTTAAGGGGGTTTAGGGTTAGGGTTAGGGTCAGGGTCAGGGTTAGGGTTGGGTTTTGGGTCAGGGTTAGGGTTAAGTATGGTTTGGTTAAGGGTTAGGGTCAGGGTTAGGGTCAGGATTAGGGTTAAGTATGGTTTTGTTAAGGGTTAGGGTCAGGGTTAGGGTTAGGGTTAGGGTCAGGGTTAGGGTTAGGGTCAGGGTTAGGGTCAGGGTTAGGGTTAAGTATGGTTTTGTTAAGGATTAGGGTCAGGGTTAGGGTCAGGATTAGGGTTAAGTATGGTTTGGTTAAGGGTTAGGGTCAGGGTTAGGGTTAGGGTTAGGGTCAGGGTTAGGGTTAGGGTTAGGGTCAGGGTTAGGGTTAGGGTCAGGGTTAGGGTTAAGTATGGTTTTGTTAAGGGTTAGGGTCAGGGTTAGGGTCAGGATTAGGGTTAAGTATGGTTTTGTTAAGGGTTAGGGTCAGGGTTAGGGTTAGGGTTAGGGTTAGGGTCAGGGTTAGGGTCAGGATTAGGGTTAAGTATGGTTTGGTTAAGGGTTAGGGTCAGGGTTAGGGTTAGGGTTAGGGTCAGGGTTAGGGTTAGGGTTAGGGTTAGGGTTAGGGTCAGGGTTAGGGTTAGGGTTAGGGTCAGGGTTAGGGTTAGGGTTAGGGTTAGTTAGGGTTTAGGGTTTGGGTTAGGGTTAAGTATGATTTGGTTAAGGGTTAGGGTCAGGGTTAGGGTTAGGGTCAGGGTTAGGGTTAGTAAAGTCATGGTTTGGGTAGTGTGAGGGGCCACCTAAAAATGTTGGAAAAAAACGCAAACGCGGTAAAAACGCACTAAAAACGCATACAAACGCTTAAAAACGCTGCGTTTTTTTCATGCATGCTCATAAAAATGCTTGAAAAAAACGCAGCAGTTGTATGCTTTTGTATGCGTTTTTTCAATGCGTTTTTTTGCGGGAAAAACGCGCTGCAAAAAAAAGCAAGTGTGAAACTAGCCTAAGTCTCTCAACCAAGAATATGAACTCTTGATTTAACTTTCCTGATTCCATATATCAATCAAAGACCACTCTTTGCCTCTTTCAGTTTGTAGACATCACACAGATAGAGATTCAGCAATCACCTAGCTGGTGTATTAAGCAGGAATTCTGGGTTTTGTTGATACTTTTTAACGGGTTTTTCCACAAAGAAAGTACATTTTAATCAATAGATCGTAGAATAAAAATAAGTTCCACAGTTGAATGTGTTTTGAAAAATGTTCCTGTGCTGAGATAATCTTAAAAATGTGCCCCTGCTGTGTACTGTGTAATTGCTGTGTCTCACCGTACAGGAACATGGTCTGATCATACCACGGCTCCTGGGCAGGGGAAGATGCAAAAGAGTAAACAGACAGGACAGCATGGGATTACAGATGCTGCTTTATGTGAGGTAAAACATTTGCTGACTGTTTTCAAATAGACATGGAAATGTTTTACCTCACAAAAAGAATCAGCTGTGATCCCATGCTGTCCTGTCTGTATACTCTTTTCCTTCTTCCCCTGCCCAGGAGCTGTGGTATGATCAGACCATATTCCTGCACAGTCAGACACAGACATTACACAGCACACGGCAGGGGCACATTTATAAGATTATCTCAGCACTGTAAAAAAATTGAACATACCCAATTGTGGAATTTATTTTTATTCTAAGCTCTATTGATTAAAATGTACTTTGTTCATGGGAAAAAAAATCCTTTAATAATTTTTTCTTAACTTGCGTGAATTTTATTCAATTATTTCTATATGCTATCATGCATACTAATGTGTGCATATTTTCTTTTCCATAATAACTGAATAACATGTGGATCTACATCACTACTCATGGCTAAATCCACCGGCTGCCTTGCTGCTTATTCTTCTTTTTCCTCTATATCTAAGCACTTGCTTCCCACTTAGTACCATATATATTCTGACCTTTACTTCTATTTTGTATTTACTTTCCTTAGTTATTTCCCTCAGTTCTTCTCCATTGAAGGCATCTTGTTCAAAGCAATAGGAGGTCAGTCTCCTCAGTCTCTCCTATTAATATGTGTCCTCCTGTCAATAACGCTTAGATCCACTTTCAGGCCTGGCTTCACTCCCAATGACGTGCATCCTCTGAGCTCATATGACTTCATCTCTACCAGTCTTTAAGGCACCATCCTTCCTGTTAGGCCGGGGTAACACTTGAGAGTGCAACGCGAGAAACTTGCGTGAGTCTCTTGCATCAATACCCGGCACTGCCGCCGGCACTCGGGACCGGAATGTGCGGCTGTATAGAAATAAATGCAGCTGCACACTCCAGTCCCAAGTTTCTCACGTTGCACTCGCAAGTGTGACCACAGCCTAAGTCCACACTTTAGCCTTGGTGCCCTCACACCTCTCTAATACTCCAACTGGGGTTCTAGCGCTATACCCCATTTACATCTTCTTCTACCAAAGTAATATCGAATGACCATGGCCGATGTAAAGCATAAAATACTGTTGTAATATGTATGCAATATATATGCTAATTATGCAACTTGTCTCTTCAGAGAGGAAGAGGACTAGAATTCTAGTGCCACCTATTGGAAGTAGCAATCCTCAACGTCAATGTCGACCCTTTAACGAGCCTTGTTACATGACTTAGGATAAAAGCCATGTAACAAGGCACTAGAGTTCAATTTGCATAATTAGCATATTTCCAAGAGGAGCATTGCGGCTTTAAGTCTCCTCATCTCGACATGCTTAGCATGTCATTCTCCTCATGGAGAAATGATACTTCTTGGATGCAATATATATGTAATATATATTGTTCCCTCTTGCTGATCCCCCCCTCTTCCATTTCCCTATAACCTTTTCCTTTTGCTGATTATTATAATATATTGTATATTATGTCTTTACATTGTGCTGTTCTTCCTTGCCTACCATTCATTTCCTCTTGTTAGGCAACTCCACTATTCCTTATAGGACTTTCATGTCATTGCATATCTTTGACCACTAGCACCTTAATCTGGCATTGATTTATTTTTACTAATATCTCAGCTGGATGACCATGTCTGTATATTGAAATTGACCTCATAGGGCCATATCCTATACCTTACACCTTACTCTGGGGCTGCTGTACCTTATGTATGTGCCCAGCAATGCTCTGCAAATTTTCTTTGGACATCCGTCAGTTTCTGAAAATGTATTTTTTTTGGTATACTTTTTTTATATGTATATTGTATATATGTAATTTTGCACTTATTATTTTTCTTGTGTATCCATCCATAGACTTATGTTGTCATGTTACCACCTTTTAGCGACTCTTATGAATAAGACCCAGGAGAGGAGGAAGGACATGTCAAATTCTTGTCATGCCGCGCTCACCAGGAGGCGGGGCTTCGGTCCCGACGTCACTCCCTCCGGTACGGCGGTCCCTCCGGGGCCTCCATCGGGTGCACACGTGCAGCTCTCGTCCTAGGGGCTCCTCCATGTCACGTTTGCACTTGCACGCTACTGTCAGTGCTGTCTCCGGGTCAGTCTCCTCTATGGTAATGGAGGACCTGACCCGGAAGCTGTAGTGGTCATGTGCTATATCAGGCCATCCTCCGCTATGGGAGGTGCCTGATTATTGTTGTGCTTCCTGGCTGGGTCTGCTTAGTCCCAGTCAGGCCGTGCGCTGTTCTCAGGTCCTCTGCTCTGTCTGGTACTCTATTGTGCTCCTAGCACTTTCTCTGAACTTTTGCATTGCTTCATGCTCAGTAGTGCCTCTTGGCACACTCTAGTATCCTGTCTCTGTCCCTTGCTCTGTCGTACCTCTTGGTACTCTCTGTCCCTGTGCTCTGTAACACCTCCTGGCACGACTGCTGCTCCATTCAGTACTCTGTTGCGCTCCTGGCACGTGTCCTGCTTTGTTTACCTCCGGATGTATTACTCGCTATACGCCATATGTGCTCATGGCTACCTGTCTCGCACTATCTGTAGTTTTCCCTCTTCCGTGTACACTCCTTGTGTTCCTGGTACCCAGTTCCCATACACCCATCCGTGCCTCCTGTGAGCCGCCCCTCTTGGTACCGGCTGTCGCGGTTCTGACCTCTGCAGTCCTGCCCCTAACGATCCCTGTATAGGGGTCGGTCATCACCTGGCGTGCTCGGCCCAGTGGCTCCAGATCCGCGACCCAGAGGGTCCACTCTTAGACGTTGTCTGCTCCTGAAACGTCACAATTCTGTTTAGTTGCTCGGAATGAATATCTCTTCCTGAAAGTTTCCATCCTTAATACGTTTTGCACATTACAATAAAGTAGCTATAGCATTGCATCAAGACAAAAACACGTGTAATAAATCACTTGCAACAGTTCGGAGGCGATCACACTTGCTGATAAACAACGAAATTGAATTTGTCAACAGGTTTTGCTATGTGATTATAGAGCAACATGATGTAGGGGCTGAGAGCCTGATTCCAGCGGTGTCACTTACTAGACTGTGTGTTGCTATTTTAATAAAATCAGTGTTTTATTAACAGGGGATTATCAGCACAGGACTAAGTGTCTCTTGCTCACCCCCACCACTGATTGGCAGCTTTCTTTCTATGTACAGTGTACACAGGAAGATGGTGTGGGCGAGGTTATGCAGAGTTCAGCATTCAGAGCACTGCTAGGTCTGCAGCAGATAAAACAGTGATTCTATTACGATGACAGCAAGCAGCCCAGCAAGTGACACATTACTGAAATCAGGGTCTCAGCCCCTACATCATGCTGCTGTCAGATTACATAGCAAAAACCCAGTGACAGATTCCCTTTAATCAATGTCATTTGACTTGCAGCATTTGGATACTACCTAGCCTTTTAATCCCTATAGTAGCAGTAAGTGGATACTCAATTTTTCATTTCCTACTACTGCATTTTGGCATAGTTTATGGTAAATAAATAACGACACAATAAAATTTGTCATGTGTCCTTGTTCACCTGCAGTTGTATTTACCTAAATTTAGGACTTTCTAGATTTTTTTATGATGATCCTGATAATGTAAACCATAAAATTTATATTTTTCATTACTGTATGTATTTGGGGATGTTGTAAGATACTGTGAGAACTTTGGAATCTCCATTTTCTGGATTGCTAGAAGCCCCAGCACTCAGACGACCAATTATTAGACTTTTACATCTATCCCATGTATTGGTGATAAAAGTTTCCGGGACAAACTCTTTTAAGTCTTTGCAGACATACAGTATTGGCTGTTGTACTCCTTATGTATCTTTTCAGTGTGGTATGTAACCAGAATACAACACATTTTTACTGCAATTTTCTATGAATTTGACTATTTACTATGAGATCGCTGTGTTGCTGGAACTTGCTTGCCTTCCAACTAAAGTTTAATTATGCTGCATCTAAAAATAAGTGAATTTGTCGAGTTTCATATTTTTCGGATAGTTGAAATTCGGGAGGCAAATTTGATTTGCCATTTTGGTGAATTTGCATAAAGTGAGATGCAAAAAAATTGGAAATCAGGAGAATCAGAAGTTTTTGAAAAATTAAATTTTCCTCAAATAAATTCACCCATCTCTAGCTGCAATTTTTTACTTCAGTTATGTGTCTATTCACATTCCAGACATATATTTCTGAAGAGAGACAGTCCCTTTAGTTAGAGCAGTCCGATAGCCTAGGCAGCTCTATGATGTCAGATTTCTCCCCATAAGGCTCAATAATTATAAAATTAAAGTCACTAATGTCTATTACTTTAAAATATGCAAACCAATAATAATGATTTACCAGATACATTTAGGATTAATAAATGTGTAAATACGGGTGAAAATAAAGAAGCGCTGGCATTAATACTTTTACTGTGAATTTATTTTATCTTAGTATATCACTTCAAATAAAAGTTGCTTTAAAGCTGTGTTACAAAAGTCAGCTTAGGAATCATGGTAACAATGCTTTCCTCTACATTAAACTGAAAACCTCAAAATCATCCCATACATTTACTTTACTGCTACAAGAGTGGGTATCTTAATTAGAATTAAAAAAAATGTACACAAAATTTACACTACAAATTTTGTGAATAAAGCAAATAATTGTGGTGCAGAAAATGTGTCCAATCATGCACACGTCATAGGGAAAAAAGGAACATGCAGTTTTCGGATGTGATTGCCATATAGTTATATTGTAATGTAGTCCAGAATATTATTATATTATCCAGAATTAGCAAAGGGAAATTAAAGCTAAAGTAAAGTAGCTAAAGTAAAGAAATTCTGCATTTGTCACCTCGCGTATGATGGTGGCACAATATATAATACGTCCCACATTCAAGACCCCCTAAGTCTTATAACGAACCAGCTTCTTCTTCAACACCATTAATACCATGTCCATCTTTGTTTATTCCGTATAGAGATCCTCATGTTACATTTCTGTTACATTCTGTATATTTCAAACCTTTTGTCTCAAAGGTTTTTCAGTTTCAATTATCCCAAGACATTTTGCCTTCTTTGAAAATCTTTTCTTTAAACGTCTGTTTCTAGCCACTCTTGCAGAGCACAATACTCTTCCAACTCGTTTTTGAAAGTTCATTGCTTACTTTTTTTTTCTTCAAGTCAAGAACAGTCGCAGAAATATGCGATGAAGGATGATGATTATTTTATACACACAAATTAATAACAGCTAAGCCGGTAAGCACAAGAGCATTTTCAACAATTGATGGATAATAGTGATGAACAAACATGCTCGATATTGTGTTAAAAATTGCCTGTTTGTTAGGCAATCCCTGCATGTGTTGTGGCTGTCTAAGAACCACGAGACATGCAGCCGCAGAGACTCGAACACACTATGCGAGCACGTCAAAAATACTCAGCACCCAACCATGATCGCATAACACCTTATCCAAGCACGTTCGCTCATCAGTAGTGGATAACACTGAAGCTATTGTATTTCTCAATTATCAGAAGTGGACTTTGGCTGGTCTCCATACATGGGCCTGCATTCCTGTTTTTGAAGCAGAGAATCTCGGCTTTGGCACCTGAATTTTAGAAATTGATGATCTAGGGGAGGTAAATGAGTTTATAGGACTAAGGACTGAAGATTCCCGGTTTTCCTGTGGAACCTCCTGGATGGGAGCGTAAAAAGGTACAGGCACAGGAACATTGGTTGGCATAGGTTGGCATGATATATCGGTTCTCCAAACTGGTTCTGCAAGTGTTGTTGCTGATCTAGGCGTTAACACTGTAGGAGTCATGTTAATTGAAGAAGACATTGGAGTAGGGGTTGAGAATCGCTTAATCTCATGAGCTCTAGTAGTTTTCACAGGAACTTGTCTACTTAGAGTGGAATTCATTTTTTGAGTATCCTGGCTATTAGGAGAATTTCCAAAGCAGAACATGGCTGAATTTAGCTGGTAAGGTTGGTGGCGCATAAAATCTATAGCTTGCATTCGTGGTTTGCCAGCGACACCCTTCTTAACTTTGCTATCTACTTTGCCAACTTGAGATTTTGAAGCAGCTAATGGACAGAATGGTGAAACCAATGGATTATATCCTATTGGAGGAGGTGCCCGAATATTAGGTGAATATTTCCAAGATGATGGAAGAGATGGTGTTGGTGAAGGTGTTCTTGGTCTTGAGTTAGGCCTGGAGCTAGATCTATTATCTGAATCAACTACAAATTTGTCCATACGACTTTGACGTTTTGCAAACAGTTCTGCTCCTTTACCCTTCAACTCAGGAATATCTTGGCTTCCATTTATAAGTTGTTCTGATGTTTTAAAACTGGGTTTTGGAGCCACAGGTGGAGGAACCTTAAATTTTCTTGCTGAAGATTGCATAAAATTACATGCCTCAGCTCCTAAGCTGAGGAAATCTTCTTCTGGGCCAGATTCAAAACCTGCTCCATGTTGCTCTTGTTTAGGTTTCTCATCTATATTCTTCACCATTGACAAGAGATCAGGGTTTGGCAAACACTTTTTCTCTTCCTTTTTAGCAAACATCTGTTTTCTCCCACCTCTCCTTCGTGCTTCATTTAGGATGCCAGTACGTCCTATTGGTACAGAGATCCTTTGTTCTCTAGAGTTTACAGACTCAGGTGAGTGGTTTACTTGGGTAACTGGTGATATATACGAATTTGCAATGGGTGTTGGACTAATAATTTGTGACACTGTAGATGTTGACGGAGTCACTGGAGTGGCCTTTAATATATTTGACTGAGAAGTAACAGTATTAGGCCCTGATGGAAGAGAAGGAGATGAAAGATATATGGAAGCTGTTGTAGTCCGTGGTGTTGTTGGAGCTGAGAGGTTCTCCTTTGGATACTCATTGTATTGAGTTATGGGTGATGACACTGCTCTACCTGGTGCCGGGATATAAAGGGATGCAACAGAACTTACAGGGGTTTTCTGTATGTTAGCAGTTGTATCAGCTAAAAATTGGTTAAATGGAGGTGGTGCAACATTTTGCACAGGAACGCTTTCAATTTTTTTGGGCGGAGAGGGCTTGAACGCAACTGAAGAAGCCATTGTCCGCTGTCCAACTTGACCTGGAGTAAATGGTCTTGCTGACCTGTTGAAAATTACATTTCCAGGACACTGTGGATCTTGAGAATGAGCAGGCGTTAGTGATATCTGTGCGCTTGTCACCTTAGTATTCTCTGAGCCCCGCAACTCTTGACTTTTATCATAATTTACTGTCTGAATAGCATTTCCATTAACAACTGATTTCCGAGGAGGAGCAACGGGAGTTTTATGATGCTCTTGGGAATTCAGTGAGGGAGAACTGTCAGCCACCTGTTCAGATTTCTGCCTTTGCAATTCAAACAATGCTGCTCCCTTTCCAGATGCTTCACTCAGACCTTTTTCTTCCTGTGCCTCATGTTCCATTTTGGGCTTTTCAATATCCATATAGGTGCTGTCCCAGTCTGAATTGTTTGTTAGGCTACGGGCATCAGAAAATCCTTCTTCATCAAATTCTGATTCACTTGTAGGAAGTACCCTGTCTTCGTCTTCGATGTAACGATCTTCGTCTACACTTCCGAAGCTCACAAGTGTATATTTCTTTGCTCTTTGTCGTCTCTTCTTAAACATAAGAACACCCTTTGAGTGAGGATTTGGCGCATCAGTTAACAGAGATGCAATTGTTCTACATTTGGTTCGAGCCTCCTTGACATTTTTCTCCTGTACGCTCTCACTGCGATTAAGTTCTGCAAAAGGAAAAAGAAAACACAACAATCATATAGTTTAATCCAGGTACAAACGCATATATTCAACACAAAAGAGAGAGAAGGAAAACTCAGAAATGTCAATGTATGTTTTCAAATTAGGATTTATAGAAATTTTGAAAGAATATGTGAAAAGACATGAATACCTACAATAGGATTGATAAGTATCATGTTTGGTAAATGTACGAGGGGCGCCTGAAAACTTCGAGGCCCACCCATGAAATCTTTTTTGCATGGTCTTGTTTTGCAATGCAATATGTTTTTTAGTTAGTTGAATGGTCTCATGAGCAATCTGGATTTATTTTGACTTTTTTTGTTTCCGTTACAGCATTTTAAAGTTGGGTCGCAAGGCTGAAATATGGAAATGGAGAAGTTGGCAAAGTTCACACATCGGCTGTTGCAATGGCTGCAATGGCTGCAATTCCACCTTCCACCAAGGTGCTTTTTCACCTGTGGGAATAGGTGATAGTCCGAGGGAGCCAAATCAGGGGAATAGGGTGGGTGCTGAAGCAGTGGGAAACCACAGGAGTGAATTGCAGCAGCCAATGTGTGAACTTTGCCAACTTCTCCATTTCCATCTTTCAGCCTTGCGACCCAACTTTAAAATGCTGTAACGGAAACAAAAAAAATCAAAATAAATCCAGATTGCTCATGAGACCATTCAACTAACTAAATAACATATTGCATTGCAAAACAAGACCATGCAAAAAAGATTTCGTGGGTGGGCCTCGAAGTTTTCAGGCGCCCCTCGTAAATGTATGGATTGGTGTTCTTTGTCTTACAGCACTACTATTACTTCCTGCTATTTAAGTGTCCTTCTACAACTGCCAGTACTTGACATTACTAAAGAGGGAACAGTATGAAGTATTTATATCATATAACGATGAGCAATGCTATAATCATTTTTGACATAGGAAACCGGTCAACTAGAACGTTGCACATCATCCTTACTGCAAAAGTAGATTATAGTGTACTTATCACTGTAGAAATTATATTCATATCTCATGATGATCTTGCACAGTAATTCTGTTACTTGTATGTTTTACTAATGGATGGAAAATAGCCTGCATGACAAATCTTACAAGGGCATTTTAAAATCCATGTTTAAAAGTTAACTTTTTGCCACTGTCCAAGAGAAAAAAATAACCATGAGATGTCTTTAAGTTGTCAAATGTATGATTATTTTAAAAAATGTTATTTGGAAAGTTTCAGATAATTCATTACTGGCAAATTCCAGATATGAGAATACGATCATATAGTGAAAAAATTAACTGAATGTGTAGAAATTTCGTAGCTGAACAGCTGTAGTCTAGTGAAAATTGGGGATACCGTAACTTTTATCCTAATCTCCTATCATTCATTGCAGGGAATAGAAAAATGTAACAAAAATAGCAAGGGAAGGTAAGGAATTAAACATTTCCTATGTTTTTCATCAGTAACAATATCGGGTATTGGTTTGGACTTCAATTAAAATGATTGTTACATTGTTGATGCCATTAATTGTAGAAGTTTTCATTATGCAAACAAAGTCCATCATTGTGAAACTTACTCTTAATTAAGGATTTGATAAGCGCAATGAAACAAAAAATATCCATGAGGTGTTAATATCAATAAAGCAGGTCTGACCACTTTACTTACACTTGTCCTACAAAGCTCTTCAAATTGTCAAACTGACCACTTTACACTGACATACACAGGACATAAGACAGGTCATGCCAAATCAGTGAGAAAGAAAACCCCAAGATGTCCTCGTTTGAAGTGATATCATATCACACAAGGTTCCCTGTAGACAGCGACAATGTAGCCACAAATACGAAATCAAATACGAAATCAAAAGGCAGTTTGATATAGGGCACGAGTAGATGCAAATTACCTGCATAGAGATTATCTGTGCTGTGGTAGGAAGATACCGGTGAATCAGGCATGTCACATACACCATTGGAGTCACAATGTTCCATAAAGAGACGACAAGGGACAAATGTACTCCAAGCTGGAGCCAAACCAAAGTTAGAGAATCTCTCCAGCTCCTTGCTGCCCTTTCTACAAGCCTTTTTAAGTCCCCACTTTTGTCTCCCCTGGCTTAGCTGCTGGATTCACTGGCTTTCAGAAGCTGATGAGATCATACAGTCTATTTTTGTGTGCTGCCCAGGCTTATCACTGGACCCGGCTATGGACAATGTCACCTGTCACTTCAGCTATGTTCCTCTTTGCCTATGGTTGGGTAAGAAATAAATATTTTCAGCCTGAAACAATTTTTCAAAGCCCCCTTCCCCATTACATGAAGTGTGAAACAATGATATATATTCCATTCTGGAAACATGAGGTAAGTGCTCTTAAAATACCTCTCTTATCCTTAAAGATCCCAATAGAATAATCAATATTCCTTTTGGTACACTCAAACAAGAAGAAACGCGTTGGGAATATAGTTACAATTGAAAAAGCATGGTCATGTGTCTATTTAGTATATAAATTAGATAGTGCTTGTACTTAAAGGGGTATTTCCATCTCCAAGGTCCTATCCCAATATGTTGTAGGTGTAATAATAATAATATTTGCAAATACCTCCAATTAGAAATTTAGTACAGTTTTTCTGATTCGCTTTGTCGCTTTTCTCATGTGAAGGCATTGCAGGACCTTATTTATCCATGGTTACGACCACTGTCAAGTAGCTAACTAACTGTTACTACATCAGGGGTCATATCCATGGATACCTAAGGTCCTGCAATACCTGCAACCTTCTATCTTGAAGAGTAATCATCGATATAATTTTTATTTCATAAATAATACATTTCAAATTAAGCAACTTTGTAATGTAACTTATTAGAAAAATCCACTTCTTTCTCCTCCTAGATTGATCTTTCACTCTCAATTGTTGGGTAAAATGTGTGTTCAGTGAAGACAGACTTTCCCACTATTGAGGTAGGAGCTAGCAGTAGGCGAATATTCTATGGAGGGAAGAGCTAGAGGCAGACACATAGATTTTGTTGCAAGTTCTCCAGAGACAAGTTACAGTTCTCCATAGAACTTTAGGAGCAACAATTGTCATTTCCTACCACTGTAATGGAAAAATTTATATTCACTGAAGACAGATTTTACTTGGGAATTGAGAATTTTGAGAATGAAAGATCAATCCAGGATGAAAAAGAAACAGATTTCAAATAAAGTATACTACAAAGGGACTTATTTTCACATGTACTATTGATTTATGAAAAAAGAAAGAAAATTATTGTTATTATACTCGAACCAGCTTGGTAGGGCTGCCCTTGGTTAAGTTGAGTGCACTTGCCTCAGTGGCCAAGAGTTCAGTCACACACGGTAATTTTTTGAGACTGTTAGGAATAAATATTTTCTCTACCCAAAACCTCCAAAGATGCTGGTATTTATCTTTCATTTTCTTGAGAAAAAACCAAGGCACCATTGACCATTATACCATTATACTGTATCTAGCATTATATGAAATAACATAGTGTGTGCTGGGAGGATTCACAAGTCACATTTTAGATCAGCTAATACTGGAGATATCAGAGGTACTGAGCTAATAAGAGGCTGCTCACACTACTGAGTGTCTACCCTTTCTCATCTAGTACTGGAGATACCAGAGGTACTGAGCTAATATGAGGCTCCTCACACTGCCTTCTACTCTGCTGAGGTAAGAAGACACTGCTCACACTGCTGTCTACCCTTTCTCATCTAAAACTGGAGATATTAGAGTTGCTGAGGTAAGAAGATGCTGCTCACACTACTGTCTACCCTTTCTCACCTAAAACTGGACATATCAGAGGGCTGAGGTAAGAAGACACTTCTCACACTGCTGTCTACCCTTTCTCATCTAAAACTGGAGATATCAGAGGTGCTGAGGTAAGAAGACACTACTCACACTGTTGTCTACCCTTTCTCAACTAAAACTGGAATTACCAGAGGTACTGAGGTAAGAAGAGGCTGCTCACATTTCTGTCCATCTTGCTGTTCAGGTGCTGCAGAACCACGGTTTATCAGACCGATGAAATAAAAGTATGCAGAATTTGTAGAGTGTTTACGCCCAGTCAATTATTGAAGATGTCAATTGCTAAGAATTATTAAACATGCATATTTATTTGACAGTTTTCAAAATACCACATATTTCTTCAGGAAACAACCACAGATGTATGGTTGTTTCCTGAAGAAACAGCACAGGAAACAGCAGGGAGGAATGGCTGTTGACACTTTAAACAAGCTCAATTAACCCCTTACATGCTGAAGTCAATAGTGAATGAGGCATATAAGGAGTTTGACAGAAGGCGATTACTCACTGTCAACTCATCAACCCTGGCAACATGAATGCGATGTGAGTTTATGGTTGCTATGTCAATTTGCCTTTTTCCTGTTTTTTTGTGCTCAATACACAAAAAGGAAATAAACATGTGTATAACAAAACATGTGTAATTACAATAATTTTCTGTGAGAGATACAGTACTTCTTTTTCTGGGACAATTTCAAGGATGCCAACACTTTCGGCCATAACTGTATATATGTAAATGTATATATTTCTCTTGAACAACTGTAATCCTTCCTTTTGTTATAAGTTTCTATTTCTTCTAGTCTCTTATGTTGATTTATTTTTTATTGTACTTTTAGTCTCATGAAGGTTAAACTTACAACCCCTTCAGCTCATAGTGGAGAGAAACTTGGTTTCAGATCAGGGAAGAAGGCTAGGAACAAGGACACAGAGACCAGGACATTCTGCCTCCTGGAGGGCAGACAGACAGGTACAAGATACAGGACTAGGAATCAAGCCTCCAGAGAAGGTGAAACACAGGACAGGACCTGGCAACTCAGCAGCAAGAAACTGAGTAAAGGCGTTGCACAGGTAGCTTCCACTAGGTGAAGCTGCCCTAAATACTAGAGGTCTCTTGGTAATTGGCCAGGGACACATTAGGCAGATGCACACTGATTCCATAAGAATCAGAGAGTGCTGGCGCCGCCTCCCTAAGCACACAGCCAGGAAGCATGCAGAGAGCAGGCAGGAAGCAAGAGGCACACAGCATGGAGCTGGCAGCAGACAGAAGTCACAGCATGGCCTGGAGCAGTGAGTAAGTTGGTGTGTGGGGGATGGGAGGCCATGCAGTGATGCCAGCAGAGTTGTTACAATGACTTTTGGGTTTTCATTGGCTGTAAGCCATAATCATCGACATTAACAGAAATAAACACTTGAAATACAGGGTGGACCATTTATATGGATAGACCTGGGTGGGCCATTTATAAAGTTGGATCCAAAATGGCCGACTTAAAAATGGCCGCCATGGTCACCACTCATCTTGAAAAGTTTTCACCCTCCTATATACTAATGTGCCACAAACATGAAGTTGATATCACCAACCATTCCCATTTTATTTAGGTGTATACATATACATGGCCCACCCAAGTGTATCCATATAAATGGCCCACTCTGTAGATCACTCTGTTTGTAATGACTTTATATAATATAGGAGATTCACTTTTTGTATTGAACTGAAATAAATTAACTTTTTGATGATATTCTAATTTTGTGAGATGCACCTGTAGGTAAATGTTAGGGTTAAATTAAGCCTGGTCATTAAGGGGTTGAAACTTATGTTTTTGGCCTTATAAACATAGAGAGTGATAAAGGACAAATTCCTGCTTCATCAAGTGTTGGAGCAGTGCTAGATTGCTAGATTACTAGGAAAAACTCTGTTTCTACAATACATGACTGCTAGAATGCTCTGCCTCCACAAGGAAAAAAATTATATCATTTTATGATGGTTTTGTGTAATATTTGGAAAAAATGAAAACATTCCAAGAAGATGCTGGGATCCGTTCACACTTTTCATTTTGCTGCAGTGAATTTTTCACTCATAGTAAAAAAGCAGCCTTATCACTAGGGAGCATGGACCAACCATGTGTGGAATATTCAACAGATGACTCAGATTTTTCTGTTATCCCACTTTAAGTGTAATGGATATCAAATTGCAAAATAATTATTTTGCCCCTTATTCTGGAGATAAGTATATTATTGCTTTGATCATGGTGTTAATTCCGAAGACTGCTTGGCTTGAATCACCTGTTCCCACACTACGCCGTCCTCACTGACCATATGAGGCTTTTTCATTACGTCTAATTAAATGTAAATTTAGATAAGACGTATGGTAAAGCCTTTACAATAAACTTCAGGGCAATAACACAACTGACTGTCCTCTGCAAATCCTTAGGTACCTTATTGTAGCAAAAAACAAAATAGCATAGGTGACAATGATGGACTATGTTGGTAGACATAGAAATCATGAGCGGATTATAGTGAGGGCAATCTCAGCTACCACAAGAGGATTCAGGGAGCCCATTGCCAGATTGCACTCATCATAATCCTGCTGATGGCGGCGCACATATCCCGCAATGATGTCATCTGCTGGTGCCGGCATGATGACATCATGGCCACATATTTGCTGGACAGTGGAGGTGGGGAAGAGGGATCGGAGCAGAGCGCCTGTAGAATGGGAGCGAGGTGTTTGTCTGTGTTTGTGTGTTTTTTTAAATTAATATGTATATGTGATGTGAGGACTCATACTGTATATACAGTAGGAGGCTATATGGGGCCTCATATTGTATAAAGGTAGCTATATAGGGGCTCACACTGTATATAGGAGGCTATATAGGGGCTCACTGTATATATGAGGCTATATAGGGGCTCATACTGTCTATAGGAGGCTATATAGGGGCTCATACTTTGTATAGGAGGTGATATAGGGACTCACACTGTGTATAGGGAGCAATGTGGGGGCTCACACTGTATATAGGAAGCAATTTGCAGGCTCATACTGTATAGAGGAGGCTATGTGCGGGCTCATACTATACATAGGAGGCTATATAGCAAGTTATCTAAGTGATCATACTGTATCTAAGTAGCTATATGTTGGCTCATACTGTATATAGAGGGCTATGTGGTGCTTATGTGGCGCCCCTGAGGCTCAGTCGCCACAGAGGTACTGCACCTTCTCCTAAGGTGTAGTGCCCAACCACCTAGGTAAGTTGGGAACTCCTTTCCACACTCCAACACCTGCATCCCACACACAGGATAGTTAAGTAAGTCCACATAGCAGCTTCAGGCTGGGGGTAGCAGAGCACCCTTCGTGGAACCCTGCTTCGTAACACGAGATGTGCTGGGAGGTGGGTGGAGTTAGTATAAAAGAGTTTAGAATAGTAGGTCAGTCTGACAGAAGGTCAGGCGAGAAGGACTTCAGTTCTGAAGTTAGTTTGAGTTCAGTTTGAGTTCAGTTTAGAAAGAGTGCTGTGCTGCAGCTGCCTCAGTGATCTGAGCTAGCTGGCACGGGAAAGAGAAGAGAAGGAGAAAGATGTAGACCTGCAACCTAAGCTTCCATAAGAAAGAGAAGGAACAGCGCGGAACAAAGGAGTAGGAGAACAGAGAGGAGTTGTGGGTCGGAAGAGGAACCCTGCCTATAGGTTCTCAGCGCAAGGCCGGGGCCCGGTCACCGAGGTTGTATGGACACTTATGGTTCTGCAGCAGACACCGGTGGAGTAGTTGGCTGCAAATGCACTACATCCAAGACTTGGGACACAACAGCAACCGATTCGCGAGCCAGGACTCTGAGAGGAGTCCCCGATAGAGGCTACAGCTGTCTGTCATACAAGTAGAGTTGTTAGGAACATCTGACAGGAGGAACTTCAGAGTAACCACGGTACTGGAGCTCTTCACACTAAAGGCGCAATAGAGGAGTCGTTCAGGAAAGGCACATGTTGGCGGAGTGTTGGAGAGGAGAACCCTGACTTGCCCGGGAGGTTGATTTGAGTCTCTACCCCGGAGGACACGGCACGGAGGCAGGCACCAGTGGGTACCACGAACTGTGCGTAAAGCTTTGAAACTGCAAGCCCTGGTGTCCTCCATTCATTCGCCGCTAACACCTTCAGCACCGCTACATCTGGGTACCAGCATCTATACCATTCTGCGCCTCTCATCATTCATTGCACCTACACTGTCCTGGGTCCACAGCTCCACCTGTGGGGAGCTACACCATCTTTTCTGCACCACACCATCAGTCCCAGTGGATCTGCACACAGCGTTGGCTTACCATCTTCCTTGCCAAACACCACGGGTGGCGTCACGAACTATACTATCCATATAAACTATACTATTAACATCACCGCCATTGATATTGGGCGCCAAGGGCCACGGACCGAGTCACCGCTGCTGTGACACATTCCCATGACACCGGCCCGGTACCGAGTACCCCGCTGCCCTGGGTGTGAGGGCGACCCACTTATACTGTACCTAGGGAGCCATGTTTGCGCTCATACTATATATAGGAGGCTATATGGGAGCTCATGCTGTATCTAGGGAGCTATGTGCGGGCTCACACTGTAGATAGCAGACTATATGGGTGCTCATACTGTATATAGTGTGAGGGGTTGACTCACTCTGCTGCTTGCAGAGGTAAACTCAGGAACCCTTCTTGTGTAAGTCACCTGCTGGTTTATTATAGCATAGCAGGGTTGAACAAAGTAAAGTCCATTAGAGTCTTTTTTCCTGCAAGATTCACCAGCAGGGAACACTCAAAGTTCTCAGCTCCGTCTGGAGACTTTCCTCTCCAAACACACAACACCCAGAAAAAAACAACAGTGGCTGAACATTTAACTCCCAGCCACATACTTGAGGTGGAGATGTGGTGAGTAGGCGTCCCGCTCACCTCTCACCTACTCACCAAAAAACAGTCCCTTATAATGACTGGTCAACCCCTTCAGCTCATAGTGGAGAGAAACTTGGTTTCAGATCAAGGAAGAAAGCAATCTTCGTGACACATATCTCCTCTCACATACAGTGCCAGTGATTCTGTCACAATAGGGAGCTATGTGTGGGCTCAAACTGTATATAGGAGGCTATATGGAGTTCATACTGTGTATAGGGAGCTATGAGGGGCTTATACTCTATATAGGGAGCTATGTGAGTGCTCATACTGTATGTAGGTAGCTTTATAAGGCCTCATACTGTATAAAGGGGTTATGTGCACCTTATACTGTATATAGGTAGCTATGTGGGGGCTCATACTGTATGTAGGGAGGCTGTGTGTGGGCTCATATTGTATGAAGTGGCTATGTGGGGGCATATTGCCTGGGTCATTGCTCATGGTCTCCTTTTCTTGTCATGATTGAAGAAATACCTTGATGAATCACTGAATGACCAAAAGAGGGAGGAAACGCGTTGGAAGATGTTATTAAGCTGAGTACATAACTGTTCAGGCCATATAGTGTATATATATCCCCTAAATTCTAAGTTTAGGACAGTCAAAAGAAGGATATACATAGAAAGGATATATTTACCAATAATGTGGTCAATTCAGGATAGACCATCGAGCTTTAAAGACCTTACATGTATCGCAGGTTAACTAGCTTCATCAATGGATACTTTAGTGTATACCATACAGGTTTCCATTTTTGGATATTATTTTCTCAAATTTATATTATATTCTACGGTGCAATTTCATTGTGTCATTATATTTCCTTCTTGGTGTTATACAGTATTTTACTCAATGGAGTTTGTTGCATATTGGTGTTACCATGTAGGAGTCATCTGACTATATCATATCCGTGACCTTGAGTTTTGTACCATATTTTACTTGGTGTTAAATGTAATGTGTCTTTGTATAGATATTTTGAAGTGAGCCAATGATATGTTGCGATAATTTTTTGTTATATTAATGTGTGCCATCCATTTATTTGTGCTATTTTTCTAACTAAAACGTTGCAAATTTGTTTTGTGAAAAAAAATTGCATTGAGTAGTTTGGTACCGCTCTCAACACTTTTGAAAAGTGGGTGGGAAAATAGTTTATTGAAAAATAGATTAATATATAGCGAAATGAAACCTCGGGGAATCATTTGTCTGTGATCACCAGTGGGTGCGGCACCCTCTGGACAAACTATAGCTGAACCATTGATCCAGCGATTAACAGCGTGGTAAGCTTCCAAAACCTCCCTCTCCCTCCTCCCTACCACTACATTTTAATTCATAGATCTTGGAATTATAATAATTTCCACAATTGGATGTGTATTAAAAAAAATGTTCCTGTGCTGAGATAATCTTATAAATGTGTCCTGTGTAATGTCTGTGTCTAACCGTGCAGGAACATGGTCTGATCATACCACAGCTCCAGGGCAGGGGGAAAACAAAAGAGTATACAGACAGGACAGCACGGGATCACAGATGATTCTTTGTTCATGGGAAAGCCCCATAAAGCATTAACAGATCTATATTCAGTGGGTACGGAAAGTATTCAGACCACTTTAATTTTTTACTCTTTGCTTCATTTGGTAATTTAAAAAAAGTTCCTTTTTTATCATTAATGTACACTCTGCACCCCATCTTGACTGAAAAAACCCAGAAATGTAGACATTTTTGCAAATTTATTAAAAAAGAAAAACTGAAATATCACATAGTCCTAAGTATTCAGACCCTTTGTTCTGTATTGAGTAGAAACACCCTTTTGAGCTAGTACAGTCATGAATCTTCTTGGGAATGAAGCAATACATTTTTCACACCTGGATTTGGGGGTCCTCTGTCATTCTTCCTTGCAGATCCTCTCCAGTTCCATCAGGTTGGATGGTGAACGTTGGTGGACAGCCATTTTCAGGTCTCTCCAGAGATGCTCAATTGGGTTTAGGTCAGGGCTCTGGCTGGGCTAGTCAAGAATGGTCACAGAGTTGTTCTGAAGCCACTTCTATGTTATTTTAACTGTGTGCTAAGGGTTATTGTCTTGTTGGAAGGTGAACCTTTGGCCAAGTCTGACGTCCAGAGCTCTCTGGAAGAGGTTTTTATCCAGGATATCTCTGTACTTAGACGCATTCATGTTTCTTTCACTTGCAACCAGTCGTCCTGTCCCTGCATCTGAAAAACACCCCCATAGCATGATGCTGCCACCACCATGTTTCACTGTTGGGATTGTATTGGGCAGGTGATGAGCAGTACCTGGTTTTTTCCACACATACCGCTTAGATTTATCACCAAAAAGTTCTATCTTCATCTCATCACACCAGAGAATCTTATTTATCATATTCTGTGAGTCCTTCATGTGTTTTTTAGCAAACTCTGTGCTGGATTTTATATGTCTTGCACTGAGGGAAGGCTCCCTTCGGGCCCTCTGCCATAAAGGCCCAACTGGTAGAGGGCTGCAGTGATAGTTGACTGTGTGAAACTTTCTCCCATCTCCCTACTGCACCTGTGCAGCTCAGCCTTGGGGTTCTTCTTTATCCCTCTCACCAAGGCTCTTCTTCCAATATTGCTCACTTTGGCTGGACGGCCAGGTCTAGGAAGACTTCTGGTTGTACCAAACGTCTTCCATTTAAGGATTATGGAGGCCACTGTGCTCTTAGGAGCCTTGAGTACTGCAGAAATACTTTTGTAACCTTGGCCAGATGTGTGCCTTGCCACAATTTTGTCTCTGAGCTCCTTGTCCAGTTTCTTTGACCTCATGTTTCTCATTTGGTCTGACATGCACTGTGAGCTGTGAGGTCTTATATAGACAGGTGTGTGCCTTTACAAATCAAGTCCTATCAATTTAATTAAACACAGCTGGACTCCAATGAAGGAGTAGAACCTCAAGGAGGATCACAAGGAAATAGACAGCAAGTGACTTAAATGTGAGTGTCTGAGCAAAGGGTCTGAATACTTATGACCATATGATATTTCAGTTTTTCTTTTTTAATAAATTTGTAAACATTTCTACATTTCTGTTTTTTTCAGTCAAGATGGGGTGCAGAGTGTACATTAATGAGAAAAAAATGAACTTTTTTGAATTTACCTAATGTATTCACTGAAACAAAGAGTGAAAAATGTAAAGGTATCTGAATACTTTATGTATCCACTGTATCTCAGAACATGAACATTTTTCTTTGACACATGCAATTGTGGAACTTATTATTATTATTAGTCTTCAAAGATCTATTGATGAAAATGTTGATTAAAATTAACTTTGTTCTGTCACGGTCACGTGTGTCTGGACGCAGCGAATACCGCAAGGCGAACCCATATGACACACGTGACCCTGGATACACCGCCTCCAGTGCGGCAAATTTAAATAATAAGACGTGCAGCTGGATACACTGCTTCCAACTGGAGAATTTAGGTAATTCACATTATATATACTGTAGTCTGGAAACCCCACCTCCAGTAAGGCGAATTTAAATAATAAGGGAAACCTGGGTAACAATAACAATGGAGGGCCCTGCGATAGGGAAGTGGGGAAGTGGAGACCTCCTGCACTCCCCTGAGCCAGTGTCCCTGCACTCCTTACATTCCCTATGCCGGTTCCGCACCGGGCGACGCACAGGAACCTAAAAACCCTAGCTTGCCCTGCACCTAAACCCTCCCTAGGGAATTGGTCGGTGCGGAAACTAATCCCAGCACTGCACTAAACACACATGAGGAAAGATGACAAAACAGGGGAAACACCACTTAGCTTTGCTCTGTTGCGTACGCTCCTAGCAACAGAGCCCACCACCTGCGTGCATCTTCTCCTCCACCCAGATCCATCACCATAACCGGATCCATCACCATAGTGCAGCCTTGGAGCAGAGTCCACCACCAGTTGCAGCTGCCCAGTAAACAGAGTCCCAAAGATGAGTCCAGCTTCTGCCAAAAAGTCCAGCATGCTTGAGTCCAACTTTTCTGCCAATAAGTCCAGCATGCTTGAGTCTAGTTTTCAGCAACCAAGTCCATCATGATGAGTGCAACTCTCACCATAGTCGCCACTCCACCAAGCCATGCAAGCACTTTCTGCTGACACCATAAACTGCGACTACACCACGCCATGCCAGCACTCCTTGCAGACTCCATAGTTGACTCAACCCCTCTGGCTGGGCTGCCCAGGACTCTCATTCAGCTCCTTCATCACCCAGGCTTGCTTCCCAAATGGCGAACTATCAATTTCACCAACGATCATCAAACACACCTGAAACTCTTTTATAGAGCCTCACACCTGATTTGTAATACGTGCACATTAAAACTAAAGTGTAATACCACTCACCAACACCGGGGCAACTTAGAACAAATGACACCACGTGTAATAATTCTAATGGCCACCGGGGGCAATCAACCCACTTTGGCACCAAGCCAAAGGAAAAAAAGTTCACTTTCTCCATTTACTTGTCAGATCCACATTGGATCATGACATGTTCTTGAGAAAACCCAATCAATGACTCAAATCTCCATGCACTCACACAGGTCTGAAATGGATTGAGAAAGAGATAGGTGCCAGGCACAGCTCTGAGAATGCTGGGTGATAAGGTTTCAAAGGTGCCCAGAACCTGTCATATCAACATGTCAGACATTTTGATCAGTGGGGGTCCAGCTGACTCTCACAGATCACTTTAAAGAAAGGATAGAAGCACCCAGCTAAATCCTGAACCCCTTTGAATATAATGTTCTGCTTGTCTATCTTCTGGAGGTGGGGATTGCTGTCTACAGACTTATAGATATCCTGTACAAAATCATCTCAGTTTTCCCAGAAGTCAATCATGGCTGATGGGCCACAGAAAACAACTGAGACCTTTTGTCCCTTTGCTCCAGTGGTTGATGGGGATCATAGCAACTAGATCAATCATAACTTCTATCATGTTGAAAATGTAAATAGGATACGAACCCTGCCATATATGTACGTCATGGTGAGGTGTTGTTTACTGCAACATACCCAACCATACATGTGTAAGGACATGGACATATTGCCCACGTTCCCCCTTGAAGAATACGTAAATTGTTATAATGTGTAATGTAAACTATGACAAAAAATCTAAACAAAATGTTAAAAAATGGTTAAATTGTTGTTTTTTATGCATTCCAGTAAAAACTTAACAAAATTGATTAAAGTAAACCTGTCAGCAGGATTGCGCTCAGTAAACTACAGACAGTGTCAGGTCGGTGCCGTTATACTGATTAAAATGATACCTTGCTTGATAAAATCTGTCTTGTGGTTGTTGTTTAATCTTTATTTTCAGTTTTTAATTAATGATAGGGGATCCATGGAAGGAAAGAGCAGGGAATAGAAAGAGTCCTTAAGCATTCGTAGGAATAATCATGGTTGAAATTTTTTTTTTCTAAAATTCTATGCTCTGGATATGTTAGTAACATCTTTTTTAAGGCATTTCATTCTATTTGCTATTTTATGAATCTGTGCCACCATCTGTCATTATACTTTGTTCAATAAAGGCTGTTTTTTATCCTTTTTGTGTCCTTTTACTTCAATTTACACCCTAAACCGCTTCTCGGTTTCTCCTCTTTGTTGCTTTTCTTATCTTATCCGAGTGGTTCACACACATGTCCATACTGACACCGTTGACAAAATTTCTAACAATTATGGATCTTTAGGTTTCACTTTTTTCCTTGTAATAAATTTGCCTTTGTCTTATTTTGGCCTAGATGATTTTATCTATTTTACATAGTGGATAATCAGTTTTCGAGGGAAAGGGTAGAGGAAGAAATGGCTCATTAGTGAGAAAAAAAGCATACTTCTTTGATAAGACACATTACAAGTGTCATGATCTAGGCTGTGGTTTGTTTCTTGTTATTCTCTCCCTGGTCTGGTGGTGCGGGAGTTCTCTGCCTCACTTTGGGTTTGGTGGGGCTATTTCTGCTGTGGCCTGCAGACCAATGTCAGTGATAGTTTGTGCTCCCAGGCTAAAGCAGCTGACCACTTGATACCATGTTTTGTCCTCCGCCCGTGTATTCTGATCCCGTGACTTCCCTTCCCTGCCACCCCGCTTGCCCTAGTGTTCGCTCCCTGTGCTTGGACCTCTTGGTTTGTGATCCGACTTGTCTTCTGATCTGTTTGACTGTCTCACATCTCTGTTATCTCTGCTCCCATCTAGTTCTGACTTCTGGCTTGTATTTGACAACGTGTATGCTGTGACCTCTGGTACTTTGTTCCCTCTCGGTTTCTGACTCGGCTCGTCTGACCTCTCTTTCGCCACCAGGTGGCGCCTGTGCTTCTGCTCAGTGGTGCTGCGCTGTATGTGAAATCTCTCTTCCCTCACCAGCAACCCCCTCCAACTTTATCTTAACCCCTTTCTGCCATATGACGCACTATCCCGTCCATGTACAATGGGACTTAATTCCCAAAGACGGGATAGTACATCATAGCCGATCAGTGGCACTCACGGGTGGAGCTCCGCTGATCGCGGCCGGGTGTCAGCTGATTATCACAGCTGACACCCGACACTATGGGCCAGCTCCCGACACATTAACCCCCGGCACACTGCAGTCAAACATGATCGCAAGGTTCCGGTGGCATAGGGAAGCATCGCGCAGGGAGGGGGCTCCCTGCATGCTTCCCTGAGACTATAAAGAAAAACGCGCTGTGATCCCTCCTCCCTGCAGGCCCCCGGATCCAATAAGGCTGCGGGGTCCTTCCGGGTCCTGCAGGGAGGTGGCTTCTCATTGTCTGCTGAGAGCAGGCGCTGAGAAGCCTCCTACATTGCCTGTCAGATCGCTGATCTGACACAGTGCTGTGCAAAGTGTCAGATCAGCGATCTGACTTTGCATACTAATGTCCCACCCTGGGACAATGTAAAACAGTCTAAAAACAAATTAACCTGTAAAAATATTTTTTAAAAATTCCTAAATAAAGAAAAAAAAATCCCCAATAAATTCATTTCTTTATGTAAATTAAAAGAAAACAAACAATAAAAGTACAAATATTTAGTATCGCCGCATCCGTAACGACCTGCCCTATTAAACTGTCCCACTAGTTAACCCCTTTAGTGAACCCCTTAGAAAAAAAAACAAGGCAAAAAACAGTGCTTTATCATCATACCGCCGAACAAAAAATGCAATAACACGCTATCCAAAAGACGGATATAAATAAACATGGTACTGCTGAAAACGGCATCTTGTCCTGCAAATCATGAGCCACCATACAGCGTCATCAGCGAAAAAATTGAAAAGTTATAGTTCACAGAATAAAGCGATGCAAAAATAATTATTTTTTATATAAAATGTTTTTATTGTATAAATGCGCCAAACATGAAAAAAGATATAAATGAGGTATCGCTGTCATTGTACTAACCCGAAGAATAAAACTGCTTTATCAATTTTACCACATGCGGAACGGTATAAACGCCCCCCAAAAGAAATTCATAAATTGCTGGTTTTTCTTCATTCTGCGTCCCAAAAATCAGAAAAAAAAGCGATCAAAAAATGGCATGTGCCCGAAAATGGTACCAATAAAAATGTCAACTCATCCTGGAAAAAATAAGACCTCACTTGACTCTGTGAGCCAAAATATGGAAAAATTATAGCTCTCAAAATGTGGTGATGTAAAAACTATTTTTTGCAATAAAAAGCGTCTTTTAGCGAGTGACAGCTGCCAAACATTAAAACCCACTATAAAAACCCACTACAAATAGTAAATCAAACCCCCTTTATCACCCCCTTAGTTAGGGAAAAATAGTAAAGTGAAAAAAAATGTATTTATTTCCATTTTCCCATTAGGGTTAGGGTTAGGGCTAGGGTTAGGGTTGGAGTTAGAATTGTGGGGTTTCCACTGTTTAGGCACATTACGGTCTCTCCAAACGCGACATGGCATCCGATCTCAATTCCAGCCAATTTTGCGTTGAAAAAGTCAAACGGCGCTACTTCCCTTCCAAGCTCTGCCATTCGCCGAAACAGTGGTTCCCCCCACATATCAGGTATCAGCATACTCAGGACAAATTGCCCAATAACTTTTTTTTATTTCTCCTGTTACCCTTGGTAAAATAAAAAAAAATTGGACCTGAAATAATTTTTTTGTAAAAAAAACTTAAATGTTCATCTTTTTTTAAACATTCAAAAAATTCCTGTGAAGCACCTGAAGGGTTAATAAACTTCTTGAATGTGGTTTTGAGCACCTTGAGGGGTGCAGTTTTTAGAATGTGTCACTTTTGGGTATTTTCTATCATATAGTCCCCTCAAAGTGACTTCAAATGTGATGTGGTCCCTAAAAATAAAATGGGGCTGTAAAAATGATAAATCGCTGGTCAACTTTTAACTCTTATAACTTCCTAACAAAAAAAAAAATTTGGTTCCAAAATTGTGCTGATGTAAAGTAAACATGTGGGAAATGTTACTTAGTAAGTATTTTGTGTGCCATATCTCTGTGATTCAAGGGCATGTAAATTCAAAATTGCGAAAATTTTCGCCAAATTTCCTTTTTTTTTTCATAAATAAACGCAAGGCATATCAAAGAAATTTTACCACTAACGTGAAGTACAATATGTCATGAGAAAACAATGTCAGAATCACCAGGATCCATGGAAGCGTTCCAGAGTTATTACCTCATAAAGGGACAGTGGTCAGAATTGTAAAAATTGGCCCGGTCATTAACGTGCAAACCACCGTTATTATTAGACTGAATCAAAATTCTGATGATACTTCCCCTTTCAAAATGTGGCCTCCTGGACAACCAGCAAATAGCCAAACATTCTTCTAACATCACCCTCCAACAAACAGATTCTGCAGGGTGAAGCTATATCCTGCTAGGTATAACACCTCAAGAGAAATTTAGTTTTAGATGGTGGCTATACAGATACAACTATAGAGCTGCTCACTACTGTGGCTGATGTCACCATGCTCTAATAGATATATTGACAGGTGTTGTCCTGATGCAAAATGGAAATGTAGATGCATACTTACCAAACAAAGAATTGTGAGGATCAAGATTCCATTGACCTACGTTTCATGACGAATTGGGTTCTAAGGTCATATGACTGATCTCTGCATCATGTAAACCCCTCCTAGACTATTTAGCTGTCTACTGAAATGTTTCGGCTCCAATCCAGATTTATAGGAGGTGACGTTTACATCTATAAAGTTAGGAAAGTTCCTTTCCATGACTGGCCTTAGCCAGTGTAAACCCATAATCTTTCACCTGCTGTCTTTTCATAACTTTCATATTTGATACCAGGCAGTTATTAATACTTCTATGATCATCCATTAAACAACAGAAGTGATATCACAACTAAAAACATTCCTGAATACCCAATGCCAGCTTTAATCACTCCACCAAAGAAAGGAAGAATGCAGTGGACTCAAAGTCCTATAAATCCTAGTGCACACTTTTTTTTTAGGTTTTTATACCATTATCAGAATCTTTAGAATGAAGAAAAATATCACCTAATGTGAACCTGACATTCATTTGACTGCTAGTGCAACCATGTAAAACACTGTGGCATCTCAAAGAACCATACTTTTAGAACCCATCCATTGACCAATTCGCGTCGAATGACTAGTCCAAGAGAAAGGCCCTTAGCGACTTTCCCGAGGCCCTGCTCACTGTTTCTGTAAAAGTTTCCCTTGACTGAAGTCTTGGACTAGCCATCCCATCAGTCATTTCATTTGACATGCTCAAACTGATTAGATTTGTCAATCACATAGTCGAAGGCGGACTAAGACTAAGAATGGAATTGTGAGCCAAGACAATGGAAATACTCCATCCGGCAAATGATACCTCCAGTCTTATTAACATATTACCTCTAAAGTGGATTACTCTGCCATACTGCAGCATTTTTGTTTAATAGAGGCATACATTTACTTGTGTTCTTATCATTTACACAGGCATGTAATGTGTTCAGAGGAGCAGAATGAGCTGACCCATTCATTTTAAATCATAATAGGGCATAAATTGAGTTGTCGTTATGATATATACAGTTTACCTACAGATTAGAGATTATGCAGATCATCATTTACAGCTGTAGATGAGAAGTACACTTTATACCCATCTACTGAACAAACTTGAACATCAGAGGACATTTAATACCCCACTGCTATGTGGGCACATGTGCTGTAATGCAGAACAACGAGTATAATGTTTGTGACTATTGGTGACAGCACATTTGTGCCCCTAACAGCTGCACAGTCACGGAGCACCAAGTCTTCACTCTCCTATGGAAATATTGTAAACCAATATCAAATGTTCTAATAATTAATTATTTTTGTCTGCACCAGTATGTAGTAATACAAGGTACAGTATCTGCAGTCATGTTTTCAATTGTAACAGTTTTGTAGCAGATTTTTGGTGTTAATATTAGGACACACATCATAAATTAAACCCTTCCCAACGATGCCCATGAAATTAACCTTTTGCACTGTGATAAAACACTCCGGGATCGCCTTTGCTGGAGTCAAAGGTCACGTGCGTTCAGCATGAAACTCAGGCGCACAGCCGGGGTCTGGGTATAACTGACGCTGGGTCAGGTTTATTAAAGGTGAAAGCAATGCATAAAGGAAAAAAAACGTAAAACAAACCCTTGCCTGTCCGGCACTAACTAAACAAGGTACAACCTAACTACAAATGGCGGGCTTCTCCCGTCCAGCCAAACCACAGTTACCGTGGGCACTGCTTTCATTCATGTGTGTCTCTCACACAGACAGGCTCTCTGTGTCCCCAGGCTGAGACACTCACACAACCACCTGGCATCCTTTTATATCTGCCTCCCATTGTTCATTAGTAACCAGGTGATATACTGACCAGACTAGGCCACATAGGAAAGGTATATATATATATATACGAGATATACCTGCCCTCATCCACTATTCCCACATGATTCTCACATATACCCCCCCTCTGCTCAGACCACTCCGGTCGAGCAATGACACCCGCCAAACAGTGCACTCGGGACAGGGCATCTGCATTTCCCATCTGTACCCCTGGGCGGTGCTCCACCGTAAAAGTGTAGGCCTGCAGGGCAAGGAACCACCGGGTCACCCGGCTATTCCGTTCCTTGTGCAAGTGCATCCACTTGAGAGGGGCATGGTCAGTGATCAGCCTGAACTTTCGGCCCACCAGGTAATATTTGAGGGCCTCTAGAGCCCACTTAATGGCTAGGCACTCTTTTTCTACGACTGCATACTTTTGCTCATGCTTATTCAGCTTCCTGCTGAGATAGAGGACTGGGTGTTCCACTCCGTCCCTCACTTGTGACAGTACGGCGGGGGTAGCGATGACTGCAAAATTAGGTATGAACCGGCGATAATAGCCGGCGATCCCCAGAAAGGCTTGCACCTGCTTCTTGTTGACAGGTTGCGGCCAGTCCTGAACCGCTTGAATCTTATCGACCTGGGGTTTAACAACACCCCTCCCAATTACATAACCCAAATACCAGGCTTCTTCTAGCCCGATGTTAAATGTGAAGGAAAAAACAAACGACCAAAAATCTCACAAAGGAATATAATAATACAAAATATAATTTATTGAACAATCAATAAGACCAGAACATGTGAGGAACACAGTGACATGGAAAATCCAAGTCTGCTTGTGCATGCAGAAAAACACCAAAGGACACACATATGTCAGGAAGGGGAAGGAGGAAGTATAAAGCACATATGTAGTGCCTGTCAGCAGAAATGAATATAATTATACTAACTCATAACAAAATTGCACATCCCGCACTGGGCCTCATGGAATCCACATCACCAGGCATGTATCCATAATGGACAAGAAAGTATGATAAAAAATTAACGTATTAGAGTCATACATGGTAAGAATGGGAGGCAACCCGACTGGTGTGTGTCCCCCCGGACGCGCGTTTCGGCATGAAATGCCTTTCTCAAGGTGTGACATTTATTGGGGTTCGCGGTTAGACCTGCCTCCCACAGGTCGTCAATCACAGCTTGTACTTTCTGGAGATGAGTCTCCCAGTCCAAGCTGTAAATGACAATGCCATCCAAATAGGTCAAAGCGTACTGCCTATGTGGCCTCAGGACTCGATCCATCAGTCTCTGGAAGGTCGCCGATGCTCTGTGCAGTCCAACGGCATATACACATACTGAAATAAACCTTCCGGCGTAGCAAATGCCATCTTTTCTCTGGCAGCCTCCGCCAGAGGGATCTGCCAATACCCCTTTGTTAGGTCTAGGGTCGTAATATACCAGGCTTTTCCTAACCGATCTATTAACTTGTCGACCCGGGGCAAAGGGTAGGCATCAACTTTTGAGACCACATTCAGTTTCCTGAAGTCATTGCAGAACCGGATGGTGCCGTCCGGTTTAGGAATTAACACAATCGTACTGGACCAAGCACTGTGCGATTCCTCAATGACACCTAACTCTAACATTGCCTTCACTTCTCAGGAAACGGCTTCACGGCGCGCTTCCGGAATTCTGTAGGGTTTCACGTGAACTGTGACACCAGGTCCCGTTACGATGTCATGTTTCATTAGCGTAGTCTGCCCGGGTTTTTCTGAGAAAAACTTTTGGTTGTGAAGTAGAAACTGCCTGACCTCAGGCTTTTGCCACTCCGAGAGAGTCTCTGCAACCCGTACCTCCAGTACAGTATGCGAGCAGACGGGACGGGCCAGCTCCGCTGACAAGGCAGACCGATCTTTCCAGGGTCTTATCAGATTTACATGATAAACCTGTTCAGGTTTCCGTTTACCTGCCTGGTATACTTTGTAGTTTACTTCACCAACTCTTTCCTTAATCTAAAAGGGGTCCTGCCACTTAGCTAGGAACTTACTGTCCATCGTGGGGACCAGGATCAACACCCTATCTCCGGGTGCAAACGTACGGATCTTGGCGCCCCTATCATAGATTCTTTTTTGGGCTCCTTGAGCCTGCATCATGTGTTCTTTGACGATAGGCATAACAGCTGCAATACGGTCCTGCATTTGGGATACGTGATCTATCACCGTTTTAAACGGAGTGACCTGACCCTCCCAGGATTCTTTGGCGACGTCTAACAGTCCGCGAGGACGTCGGGCGTACAATAACTCGAAAGGCGAGAACCCCGTGGAAGACTGGGGCACTTCCCTGATGGCAAAAAGTAAATACGGAAGTAAATAGTCCCAGTTCTTCCCGTCCTTGTCTATCGCCTTTCTCAGCATCTGCTTCAGAGTTTTATTGAACCGTTTGACAAACCCGTCTGTTTGAGGGTGATACATGGATGTGCGTAACGGTTCGATTTGTAACAACCGGCAGAGCTCCTTCATTACCCTGGACATAAAGGGAGTCCCCTGGTCGGTGAGTATCTGTTTTGGTATACCGACCCGACTAAACACATGCACCAGTTCCTTGGCAATCGTCTTGGTGGCCGTGTTACGCAAAGGGATGGCCTCCGGCTAACGAGTGGCATAATCCAAGAGGACCAGGATATGTTGGTGTCCACGTGCAGACCGTGGAAGGGGCCCATCTAAATCCATCCCAATCCTCTCAAACGGGACCTCAATAATAGGTAGGGGTACCAAAGGTCTACAGAACCGGGGCTTAGGCGCAGAGGCTTGGCAGTCAGGACAAGACTCACAATATACACGAATATCGTGATGCATGCCTGGCCAAACAAAACAGTGTAATATCCTTTCGGTGATTTTCTCGACTCCCAGGTGACCTCCCATCACATGTCCGTGGGCCAGGTCCAGCACCTGCCGCCGGTAGGGTTTTGGCACGACTAATAGTTGCACTGTGTCTTCCCCCTTTTTCTCTATCTGATAAAGTAAATCATTTTCCAGGACCATGTAAGGATATGCCAGCCTAGAGCCAGGTTCTACGGATACCCCATTTATCACTTTTCCATTTGTCCTAGCCTGAGAAAGGGTATGATCCTTTATTTGCTCGCATTGGTAGTCATCTTTCTGAACTTCCAAATCCGGCAAACGGGGAGGTGGACGGCTGTCAGCCTCCTCCTCTTCCCTGGTCTCCTCCGTATCACCCGCCATGACTGAAAACGGGAACTGCAATTCATTTCCAGCAGACTCTTCCCCCGAGTCATCCGGGGGGACTTCTTCCAGAGGTTCGGGACCCACACGCGCCCTGGGAGAAGAATCATGTACACTATTACCCGTGGGCATCAACTGATTCTCCCACAATTGCCAGAAGTGGTGAAAATCCCGGCCCAAGATAACATCATGCAATAACGCAGGGACGAGTCCCACTTTATGTTGCACAGACCCATAGGAAGTAGTAATGCATATGACCGTGGTGAGGAACGAACAGGTGTCTCCATGCACACACGTTACAGAAAATTTGATGGTCCAGTCGGGGCTGACACCAGACTGACCTTCACCAGAGTCACCACACTTCCCGAGTCTAACTATGCCACCACATTTTTGCCATGAACAGTTAAATCACACAAGTGTTTTTCCACATCCTTTTGACCGGCATTCACACTTACTACCCGTGCAACCATAGACATGCGGTTTTTAAAGTCCGTGATGTCGCACTGCATGGGTTCAGTAGTGACCGGACAGTTCGCAGCAATGTGGCCCATCTCTTGGCAGCGGAAACACCTAACGGGTCCCTTGCTTAGACCATAGTTCGTTACTCTCGGCCTCACATTGCGGGCAGTCCCGGTTTCCTCCCCCACTGTTTTAGGGATTTTTCCTTCTCCCCTACTCCCGGGAACAGTCTTACTGGTTCCACGTGGAGATGATGAAGAACGAGGAGGGGTAGCGTCGTCTCGGAGTACTTCCGCCACCGAGTAACGTTCAACCAGATCCACCAGTTGATCTGCCGTTGTAGGATTTCCATGGCTTACCCACTTCCTCAGGGCTGGCGGTAGAGCTCTCAGGTACTTGTCCATGATGACTCTCTGGATTATCTCTGGCGCTGTCAGCACCTCGGGTTGTAGCCACTTCTTCGTCACGTGGATCAGGTCGAACATCTGTGACCGCGGTGGTTTATCCGGCTGATAAGTCCATTGATGCACTCTCTGTGCACGGACAGCGGTCGTCACTCCCAGCCGGGACAAGATCTCAGCTTTCAGTTTGTCAAAGTCCTGCGCGGCTTCAGGTTCTAAGTCATAATAAGCCTTTTGGGCCTCACCGGAAAGAAACGGGGCAATCAGGCCGGCCCATCGTGCCTTCGGCCATTTTTCTCGCACCGCCGTCCGTTCAAACGTGCCTCGACGTCATCTTCGGTCGTCATCTTCTTCCAGTACCGACTCACGTGAATCACTCTTGACTCGGCTTCCAGGTTAACCTCAGGTAAGCTTGCCAGGCGCTGCGCCACCTGCTGGAGAAGCGAACGATCGGTAGCTGTCATGTCCACCAACTCCTTCAGCTGGGCCATCATCACTCGATTAGCTTCTTGCTGGACGGCGGTGGACTGTACAAGCGCTTTCACCAAATCCTCCATGTTCATGCTTCCAACGTGATGCCCGCGTTCTCCACCACAATGTGATAAAACACTCCGGGATTGCCTTTGCTGGGGTCAAAGGTCACGTGCGTTCAGCATGAAACTCAGGCTCACAGCCGGGGTCCGGGTATAACTGACACTGGGTCAGGTTTATTAAAGGTGAAAGCAATGCATAAAGGAAATAAAACATAAAACAAATCCTTGCCTGTCCGGCACTAACTAAACAAGGTACAACCTAACTACCAGCTGGCGGGCTTCTCCCGTCCAGCCAAACCAGTTACCGTGGGCACTGCTTTCGTTCACGTGTGTCTCTCACACAGACAGGCTCTCTGTGTACCCAGGCTGAGACACTCACACAACCACCTGGCATCCTTTTATATCCGCCTCCCATTATTCATTAGTAACCAGGTGATGTACTGACCAGACTAGGCCACATAGGAAAGGTATCTGGGCGAGATATACCTGCCCTCATCCACTATTCCCACATGATTCTCACAGCACCCACAAATTTACTTACCAAACTTTTGAAGACCAATACCAGGACATTTGTTTTCCAATAATTTTTATTAAGGTATTTCAAATTTAACAAACATAGGAAAAAAGGGTATGGGAAATGGGATACAGAAGGAAAGGGAAGGGAAAAGAAAATACAATAGGAAACTCAATGAGTGATCATTTATAGCCATTACTCCATAAGCATCTTAAAGCTAAAAGCTAAGAATATAACTAAAACTTAACATCTGAAGTCTAAAATCTAAAATAAACAGAAGAAAAGAAAAATAAGATCCTATCTGGATTCATCAGTGACAACAAAACTAGTTTTTTGTAAGAAAAGTTTTATTCCATACTTCCCACTTTTTATTATATTTGTCCAAGAAGTTATTATGTAGAGCAAAGCGTCTTTCTAATGCGCTATGTATCAGAAGATTGTGAAAAATATCTTCGAATTTTGGTATATCGTTTTTTTTCCAGTGTGCTGCTATTGAGTTTTTAACTACTAATAAAATATGTACTATCATTAATGTATCTGAAAAGTCTAAATTTTCTAGATCTAATAAAAAAAGAGCCATACTAGGGGAAATAACCAATTTCCTTCCCAAAAAGGTGTTTATATGAACAGATACTTCCTTCCATAGACTCTTAACATTAGGGCATTCCCAAAATATGTGATATATGTTTCCCACCATTCCACACTCTCTCCAACATAAGTTGGAGTTACCTGGATTTATAAAATTCAGCCTCGAAGGGGTATAATACCATCTCACAAACATTTTGTAGTAAGACTCTTGTAGTGTCATTGAGATTGTTGCTATGTAAGGCCTCTTTCACACATCAGGTTTTCGCCGTCAGGCGTGATCCGGCGCTTTTGACAGAAACCGGATCCGGCGAAATGCAATGCCGGATCCGGTTTCCCCCCCATTGACTTGCATTTGCGCCGGATCGCGCCGGATGGCCATGCGTTTCATCCGGTTTTCGCCGGATCCGGCAATGTGTCGCGATCCGGCGTCTGGAAAAAACGGCTACTGTAACGTTTTTTGTCTCCGGTGAAAAAGCTGGACCCGCCGGATCCGGCGCGTCCGGCTTTTTCACACAATGAAAGCCTATGAGCGCCGCAATGCGCCTGATCCGGCGAAAGCCGGATCCGGTGGCCGGATCCGGTTTTTTTGGTCTGAGCATGCTCAGTAGCTCTGCCCACAAGACATATATAAAAGCAAGACAGTGGGACCCACAGCCACACCCAACATGCCACCCAAGAAAGCAACCAAGCGCAGCAGGAGAAGGCAGGAGACCACTGCAGCACCATCAGCACCACCACCACCCCAAATGGAGCAGCAAATGGAACAGCAAATGGAACATGCTGAGGAGGGGAGTCCAGCAGCAGATGAGAGACGGTAATTATCAAATCCCCCATTCCTCCAAACTAGGGCCATGGAATATCAAGATATTCATTGGCCCTTTGTTTCTCTTTATTCAACAGCCGCCCAAGAGATGCAGCAGCAGCAGCAGAAATGGCATCACTGGCAGCAGCAACAGCAGCAGCAATACCCACAGCCATGGAGTCTGGCCATCAACAGGACAGCACATCTTCTTCTGGGAGCCCTCCCTCGCATCGTCAGCGTTTGACGGTAAGTTTTTATTTCCAAAATCCATCATCTCTGTAATATATGTCTATTCATTGCCTTTTATTTCAAAACAGGAATCACAAGATGAAGAGGAGCTCCCAGAAGAAGAAGGAAGGGGTGGACAGACACCTGGAGTGGGCTCACAATTGGTAAGTTTTTTGCATCAAACGCAGAAACACAACATCACACTACACACAACACATAGAAAACAATGTTCTGCAGACCACACACAGCAAACAAATGCCTACATCCAAAGACATAACATTTTTTGTTTTCTTCTCTAGTCTTCCCAATCTGGTGCTCGGCCAAGAGGTCCTCGCAGTGCCTCCCAGGGTCGTCGGCGACAGCAACGCGGCGGTCACCAGCGTGTAAGTATAAATATTTTTGCTTTGTTTTTTTGCACTTTTTATTTCATTTCTTTTGTGGAGGCTAATTATGTTATTTTTGTCTTTTTCTTTAACAGCCTTCACAGCGTGCTCCCGACTCTGACGGTGAGGATGGAAGACTCGATGTGGACCACCTCATCGATCTCGTCAGAGAAAGGGAGCCGCTCTGGAATATGGCTGACCGCCGCCACGCTGACCTTATCGTTACCCGACGACTCTGGGAGGAAATCTGTTCGCTCCTTGTGGGCCGCTGGGAGGACCTCGATGTTCGGGCCCAGATTAAAGAGCGTAAGTATATACAGTACCGGTTGCTTGATGTAAACCAGTGTTTCCCGAACTTCAGTCCTCGTGGTCCCCACGGATCATGTGTTCAGGATTTCTATTTACTATGGAAATCCTGAAAACATGACCCCTGGGGACCATGAGGACTGGAGTTTGTGAAACACTGATGTTGTATACTAACCACTCCTTTCTCGTTTCAGGGAACAGAATTGTGAATCGGTGGCGGTCTGTGAGGGATCGTTTCAAGAAGGAGTTCAATAAAGAGATGCAGGCCCCGAGTCGATCTGGAGGACGCAGGAGCAAGTACAAGTACGCACAAGCCCTGTCGTTCCTCCGGGAAACAATGCTCACCAGAAGGTAAATATTACACACCACATGTGAAAAAAAATGTTAGATGTAACTTTTTTTTTTTCAGCCAGGGCCATACCATGTCAGTATTTTAATTGTTTTTTTTTCTCTTTATTCCACAGCACGGTGAGCAGCACTCGGGAGCCTGCACGATTGGACCCTTCTGAGGCGATCCCTGAGGAGACCGGCACCGAGGGACACTTCGACCGCCCCGGTACATCTGCACCTTCCCAGCCTTCCCACACATTCGACCCATCTGTCCCATCCACCAGCACAGGAGCATCGTGGCCGCCTACATTACATGAAGCTGCTGGTGAGGAGATCGCTTTCCCTTTACCCCACCCTTCTGCCCCTGCCACCTCTAGTACACCTGCGGGTACTGGGCGGCAGCGGCAGAGGGGTCAGGAAAAGAGTTATGCGCAAGAGTTCTTGCATCTGAATGCATCTTTCCAGAACTGTCTAAAAGTCTTATCAGAGCAAATCTCCGCAGGCTTTCAGCAGATCAACTCCAGCATTCTGGAGGTGAAGACACTTCTGCAAACCATGCATTCAGAAGCAAGATCTTCGCCAAACCACACCTTTTTCAGGTCTGTTGTGGAGCGCATGGCAACACTATCTCCTACCCAGCAGATGCATGTAATGCATTCGTGCCACGGTGCTCTACAGCAGGTTACCTCCCAACCTCCACCTCCCACCACTGTAGTTCCTCCACCTGCACCCCCTCCAGCCACTTTCCATCCTCCCCCTCCTATTACATCTGCACCCCCTCCAGCCACTTTCCATCCTCCCCCTCCTATTACATCTGCACCCCCTCCAGCCACTTTCCATCCTCCCCCTCCTATTACATACCAGCAACCTCACCAGTACCAGCAACCTCCCCAGTACCAGACATCTCCCCACTTCCAGCAACCTGCCCCGTACCAAACTCCTTCCCCGTACCAAACTCCTTCCCCGTACCAAACTCCTTCCCCATACAACTTTCCATCAACATCATCTGCTCCTACAGTCCCTGCCCAACCCTCCACTCCACCGCCCACCACCTCTTCTGCCTCCCACATGTCCACCCATTCTGTAGCTTTTTCCACACCTTCACCTCTAACTGTTCCTTCCCCACCACGATCCCAGTCCTCTCTCCACACACCCAGTGTCGAAGTGTCCCGCAGCCCCTCCAGCAGTATTTCCACCCCACACTACACAGATTTGTAATGTGTGTTTTTTAATAAAAATGCCCATTGGGTTTAAAACCTTTATTAAAAAAGTTTTTTGCACTTTAAAAACATTTTACAAAAAAAAAAAAAATTTAAATAAAAGTTAAATTATCGTTTCACAATGGTTGTCTGTCATTTCTTTCTGCGGCGAACTATGTTTAAAAAAAAGGTTAAATACAGGGTATTTCAAAGGTAAAAAGGTATTCAAAACCAGGTATATAACTGTGGGTAAATTTTAGCTTTTTGCCACAGTTGTGTTCCTGGTTGTGTTTGAAGCAAAGTATTTCACCTAAAAAGTTGTGTTTATTGTTGGTGATTTCCTAACAATGTACACAACTTTTGTTAAAAGGTGAAATACTTTGCATAAAACACAACCAGGTACACACCTGTGGCCTAAAGCTTAAAATAGTAAGACCATGACAAGATAGCCAACTTTGGTTGGCAAAGGTATATACTGTTGGTCCAGAAGGTACACAAGTTTGGTTAGGGCACAAATCTTTCACACTCTGTCATCCTGCCAGTGTACTCTGCCTTGAGGTGACATAAAGTATTGTGCAAAATTGTCCCTCATTACTGAAACCGTCACAGAACTTCTAGTGGTAATATTTCCAATGACAACATCCATCTTCGCCAGTAACTTGCTCTTCTCTCCAACCTGCACTTTCTTCTCTACAACCTGTCAAAGAGGGGCTGTAGGAACATGCTATATATAGTTTTCCAGTAGCCAATCCCGTTCGGAAGGCCACAAGGGTCAATTTTAAAAACCGGATCCGGCGTAATCCGTCGAAAAACGGATAGAAAAACGGATGAACCGGATGAGACGGATCCGGTTTTGTCTGTCAAGAACAAGACGGATCCGGCAGAAAACCGGATCCGGCACATCAGGTTTTACAAAACATTTGCCGGATCCGGCATTCCGGCACGACGCCGGATCGCGCCTGACGCCGAAAACCTGATGTGTGAAAGTAGCCTAAGAAAACTTCAAGGCATCTTGCCATTGTTCCAGTGTGGGTGTAATGTTTAATTCTGACTCCCATCGTTTCATATATGTTCTCTTTAGTATAAACGTGTCTTTATTGAAAATGTTAGATATGTTCTTTAAGCTCCAAACGTTCTTTTTCTCTATGTTTCCCAAGTATAAAGATATAATGTCCAAATTTAGTGGCTTAATTTGGGAGAATTTTTTAATGTATCTTTTTAGAATGGTGAAAAAGAGAAATTCTGAGGAGGGAAGATTAAATTTTGTTTTAATCTCACTAAAGGAAAGGAAGGTACCATTGTATATATCTCCTATTTTTTTAATATTACATGTAGTCCAAATTTCTGGAATAGTACACTTGTAAAAGATAGATATTAAGTTTAGTGGAAAATTACACATTTGTCTCACTTTGTTCCAATTTCTCCCTGGTCTAATAAAATTTTTCCAAGCCAAGAGTATGGCTTGGAATATGGGATGAGAAGGCAAACTTGGTCGGGAACCCAATACATTAGCAAAGAAAATATTGTGGAATATGTCATTATTACTTTGACTTTCTTCCAAGGCGATCCACGCAGGTGTTGTATTACGACTAAACCAATAAACGCTAGCTTTAATCAGTAAGGCTTGGTAATAAGCTGTTACATTCGGTAGCCCCAGACCTCCATTTTTTTTACTTTTATAAAGGATGTTCGACGCAATTCTTGATTTTTTGCCATCCCAAACAAATGAGTTTATTAATTTTTGAATTTTTGACAATTGCGCTGAAGGAATGTATACTGGAAGGATCCTAAACAAATACAATATCTTAGGTAAAACAAATGAATTGACAGCCAATATATTCCCGTACAAGGATAAACCAATACGTTTAAAAATACCAGGAAATTTGAACCCCCAAGGCCAGCATTAGAAAGCCCCCAAAACTCAGTTCAAATGGAGTTTTTTTATATTATTTTTTTGTTTGTTTTTATATACATTTTTAACTGTTTTATTATTATTCTCCCTAGGATATGTTTTAGTATCTACATGGTTGAAAGGAACAATTGAGGTGGTGAGTTCTCCTTCCAAGGAAGATTTCAAACAGATGCTGGACAGACATCTGTCTGGGTTGATTTAGTGAATCCTGCATGGAGTAGGGGGTTGGACCAGTTGACCCAGGAGGTTCCTTTCAACTCTACTATTCTATGATTCTATGAACGTGTATGGTCATTGACTTTTATAAGAATGTTTGTCCTGGACAGAGGTTCTTGTAAATAGAGCGCAAGAAAGTAGCAGCAGGTGTCTGGTGCTGCAATGGGGGCACAATGTTAAGTTTTGGGATCTTAAGTTACATCTAAGTGGGAATTGTATGGCCACATTACTTTTCTGCTTCTGCTTTGACAGATGATTTTCTTGAGGAGAACCTGTTCACTTCCAAAGGCCCCCCCAAACCACCACAATGTATTCATTGATCAGAAATACTCTTCACCACAAGTCTTTTTAATGGCTTATGGGGTATAGTGGCCTTTTGCGACACACGAGAGCTTTACAAAAATGGATACAAAAATGAAAATTATTTTTTTTCCCATGAAAATTATGATTTTGCTTCAAATTTTTATTTTTCAAGAGGAGTAATAGGAGAAAATGGACAGCACAATTTGTAAAACAATTTCTTCCAAATGTGACAATGCTCTACAATATGGTAGAAATCTACTGTTTGGATAGACAGCAGGGCTCCAAAGGGAAGAAATGCTAATTGGCCTTTGAGCACAAATTTGTTTGGAATAGTGGGCATGTCACGATTCCACTCCTCAGTGTGTCTGGAATGCAGTTACTGACAGCTCGGTCATCCAATCCGATACAGGGGCGTGCTGAAGCTGTCAGTACTTTAATGGACAGCATGGTACAGGGGCGTTCTGAGCTGTCAGTGTGCTGATTGACAGCTCGACTAGCCAATATGTGACTGGGAGGCGTCGGCTGTCTCCAAGTGTTCACTATCCTGGGTAATTGCCATGCCTACTTAACTGAGCAGCTTCTCCCAGACCACTGACAGATGTACATTCATCTTGTGAGGTTTGTGCTCTGTGATCTCCTGTGCCCTGTGTTCTGTTTGCTTGATCTGTTGCCTGACTTTGGACTTCATTCTGACCACCCGCCTGTTTAACACCTTCAGCTCTAATCTGTTAACTTCCCGGTACTCTGACTTCGGTACATTTCCTGACTACGCTTTTGTCTCTTCCTTCTGTTTATGATGTACCCTCCTGGCTTCTGACCTTGGACTCCTTGACCACTCCGACTCATGGCTTGGCCGTGAGAAGTGACTAGCGTCACAAGGTGCCACTTACTCACAGTTCTATAACATCAGAAAACACCCAAAGTAACTCTATTTCAGAAACTACACTCTACAAAAAATTCACCTACGGGTGTGGTGAGAATTTTGTAGACACAGGTGCTTCGTAGAATTTTTAAATGTTGGGTCATGAAAACATACAAAATTCTGTTTTCTATATTAAAATATTGTTTTAGTCCCAATTGTTCTCATTTTCATAAGTAAGAATATGGACCCCCACAATTTGTAAATAAATTTATCCCAAATGGGACAATACCCAATATGTGGTCGTAACTTACTGTTTGTGTACATGGCAGGACTTGAAAGGGAAGAATAACTGTTTGACTTTAGTTAATAGTTTGTGGGTGCTACTTGAAGAGCACCTGAGGTGGTAAAACAGCAGGAAACCCCCAGAAACTACAACTTTCAGTGAATTCATTTATGGGTGTAATGAGCAGTTTTTACCCCACAGGTATTTCACCGATTATACCAGTGCACTGGGTGAAAATAAAAAAAAATACTTTTGTTACAATAATAAAGTATATTTAGCTAACAATGTTTCATTTTTACAATGGCTAATATGAGAAAAGTACTCCATAATTTAATTTGCTATTTTTCCCTAAAGTGTGACAATACTATAAATATGGTCATACACTACTGTTTCAGCACATGGCAGGGGTCAGAAGAGAATGAGGATTATTTGGCTGTTGGAGTGCAGAGTTTCTTGTAGTGTGTTGGCACCATTTGCAAAACCCCAAGGTGCAAAAACAGCAAAAATCCTGAAAAATGTGATTTTGCAAATTATACTCATGGAATTAATCTCACTTTAATAGGAAACAAGGCACAACACTTGTATATGACCAGTAAGGCTGGTTTCACACTTGCTTTTTTTTGCAGCGCGTTTTCCCGCAAAAAAACGCATTGAAAAAACGCATACAAAAGCATACAACTGCTGCGTTTTTTTCAAGCATTTTTATGAGCATGCATGAAAAAAACGCAGCGTTTTTATGCGTTTGTATGCGTTTTTAGTGCGTTTTTACCGCGTTTGCGTTTTTTTCCAACATTAGGTGGCCCCTCACACTAACCCAAACCATGACTTTACTAACCCTAACCCTGACCCTGACCCTAACCCTAACCCTAACCCTGACCCTAACCCTTAACCAAACCATACTTAACCCTAACCCAAACCCTAAACCCTAACTAACCCTAACCCTGACCCTAAACCTAACCCTAACCCTAACCCTGACCCTAACCCTAACCCTAACCCTGACCCTAACCCTTAACCAAACCATACTTAACCCTAACCCAAACCCTAAACCCTAACTAACCCTAACCCTGACCCTAAACCTAACCCTAACCCTAACCCTGACCCTAACCCTAACCCTGACCCTAACCCTTAACCAAACCATACTTAACCCTAACCCAAACCCTAAACCCTAACTAACCCTAACCCTGACCCTAAACCTAACCCTAACCCTGACCCTGACCCTAACCCTAAACCCCCTTAACTAACCCTAACTCTAACCCAAACCCCTAAATTCCATGGTTAACAAAAAAAAACGCATGTGCAAAAAAACGCATACATAAGCATGCCAATGCGCACATATGCGCACCCATAGACTATAATGGGTGTCTTGCTGTAAAAAAACGCATTGCGCGCGCATGCGTTTTTTTGAGGCAAGTCGGACGCACCAAAAAATGCAACAGGTTGCATTTTGTGCGCCCGAGCGCATACCGCAAAAAAACGCATGCGCGGTAAAACGCGTACAAACGCATGTGTATGCGCACATAAGCGCATCCCATGCAAAGTATAGGAAAAAAAACGCATGCGCTATTTAGCGCTAAAATACCGCGAAAAAAACGCAAATGTGAAACCAGCCTAAGCAATGTTATTGGTTTCAGACCACCGCAGTTTTCAGCTGATAGGTGGGTGTGTCTGGCCTCACCAATCTACTATTCATAATCTATCTAGCGAATAGATCATCAATCATTAGATCCTGTAGAACAACTTTATGTGGGTTCTTCCTCAACCACACGACTGCACAACATACGACCTGGGGGCTGCATGCATCCTGCCGAAGGATGTTGATGCTGTGTTGTTAGCAAAGCTGCCTGGGAAGCGCCGACCCCTACTTTCCATATTCAAATGTATTCTCGCCTTTCAGGCACAAATACATTTAAAAACTTCAATGCCATGACTGGGACAGAGGAGAGCTTGTCAGACCCCACCCCAACATGCAGCACCCTGCTGAGGTCAGCATGCTTCTGACGTCATCATACTGCTACCGGTGCGGGGGCCGCACAGGAGAGGAGACGTCGGGCACTGGTAAGAGCTCCATTAAGGAGCCAAAGATTAAATGTCAGGTTATTTTAGATGAGGGGCCGGGGAAGGAAAGGGTTGCGTCATCTCAAGGGCACATAATGTGGAAATTTGGGACATTATGGGGGACATTATGGGGCAATTTGGAACATTATAAGGCAATTAGGAATGATTGTGAAAGGGGGCATAGTATAGCAAGGGGCAGTGGAAGAGATATGGAAAGTGGCAATATGTGGGGGAACAATAAGGAGACGGGTTGTGTGCAGCATATTTTGTGGGGGAGATATTATATAGAGGGGCAGTGTTGGGGGTTATTTTGGAAAGGGGCAGTGTGAGGGAGATATTTCAGAGAAGAGCAATGTGTGGGGACTCGGGAGTATTTTGTGCAGGAAACACAGTGAGGAGCAATTATTTATTCAGGGGCAGAGCATAGAAGATATTTTTATTTATGGATCAGTATAATGATGCAATTATTTTTAAGGGCACCATGTAGTGATGTGCTGCTAAAGATGGAAAAGAGGCAAGTCTGAAGAGATGAGCTCAAGGCATGAAATCTCATCATGATGTCTGTGCAACATTGAGACAAAAGGGATGGGAATAACTCTAATCAGAAAAGATGTCTCTTATAACATACCTGGATGTAAATGTTCTTTGTGATACTGACTGTGTCTCATCAGTGCTGTGGTTCCTGTATGTATGATGATGACTGGTAACAACAAGTTTCAGCATCTCCTTACCATTGTTAAGACATACTGGGAATTGTAGGTTCATGTAACACAAATGTATATGGGGCTGACCTGACATTACAATTGATCACTGTGCTATGCTTGGCGTTGCTTTAATGTACTGATGGTATATCTGGTGCTGCATTCACATAATGACTGTTTCTGACACTGCATTCATATGCTGATGGGGGTTCTGGTACTGCATTCATGTACTGACAGTGTTTCTTTCACTGCATTCATGGATTGATGGTGATTCTGGTGCTGGATTCATGTACTGACGGTGGTTTTGTTGCTGAATTCAAGTACTGACAGTGTTTCTGGCACTGCATTCACGTACTGATTGATGGTGGTTCTGAAGAAGAATAAATGTACTGATGGTAGTTATGGTGCTGAATTCATATACTGATGATGGTTCTGATGCTGTATTAATGTAATGATGGTGGTTTTGATGCTGCATTTATATACTGATTGTGTTTCTGGTGCTGCACTCATGTGCTGACAGTGGTTCTGATCTTGTACATACCGTATATACTTGAGTAAAAGCCGACCCGAGTATAAGCCGACCCCCCCTAATTTTGCCACAAAAAAAACCGGAAAACTTATTGACTCGAGTATAAGCCTAGGGTGGAAAATGCAGCAGCTACTGGTAAATTTAAAAAATAAAAATAGATACCAATAAAAGTAAAATTAATTGAGACATCAGTAGGTTAAATGTTTTTGAATATCCATATTGAATCACGAGCCCCACATAATGCTCCATACAGTTCATGAGATCCCCATAAGATGCTCCATACAAAATGCGCCCCATATAATGCTGCACAAAGGTTAATAATGGCCCCATAAGATGCTCCATAGAATAATATGCCCCATATGCTGCTCCATAAAGATTATGGCCCCATAAGATGTTCCATAGATTATGCCCCATATGCTGCCCCATAAAATGTTCCATAGAATAGGCCCCATAAGATGCTCCATAGAATAGACCCCCATATGCTGCCCCCATAAGATGCTCCATAGATTATGCCCCTATATGCTGTCCCCATAAGATGCTCCATAGATTATGCCCCCATATGCTGCCCCTATAAGATGCTCCATAGATTATGCCCCCATATGCTGCGCCTATAAGATGCTCCATAGATTATGCCCCCATATGCTGCGCCTATAAGATGCTCCATAGATTATGCCGCCATATGCTGCCCCTATAAGATGCTCCATACATTATGCCCCCATATGCTGCCCCTATAAGATGCTCCATACATTATGCCCCCATATGCTGCCCCTATAAGATGCTCCATAGTTATGCCCCCATATGCTGCCCCTATAAGATGCTCCATAGATTATGCCCCCATATGCTGCCCCTATAAGATGCTCCATAGATTATGCCCCCATATGCTGCCCCCATAAGATGCTCCATAGATTATGCCCCCATGTGCTGCCCCTGCTGCATTTAAAAATAAAAAATGACTTACTCACCTCTCCGTCGCTGGGGCCAGGTGCCGGTGTCACTGCTGGTACCTCAAATATTCACCTGTCCCCCGGTCCATCACTGCTTGCTGCTGTCTGGCACGTCATCTGTCAGTGACATTCAGACTGCAGGGGGCACGGCGCGCACTAACCACATCACCGTGCCCTCTGCTGTCTGAACTTCACTGACAGTTGACGTGCCAGACAGCAGCAAACAGCGATAGACCCCGGACAGGTGAGTATCGCTATACTTACCTGTCCTGGCAAGATCTCTGCAGCCCCCAGCTTCTCTGCGATCTCCCTTCCTGCCTTCAGCAGTCACGTGGTACCGCTCATTAAACTCATGAATATGTGCATATTCATGAGTTTTAATGAGTGGTACCATGTGACCGCTGAAGGCAGGAAGGGAGATCATGGAGAAGCTGGGGGCTGCAGAGACCATGCCAGGATGGGTAAGTATGACCTGACACCCCCACCCCCCTCCCCCTCCGACCCCCTGGTGTATATGACTCGAATATAAGCCGAGAGGGGGACTTTCAGCCCCAAAAAATGGGCTGAAAATCTCAGCTTATATTCGAGTATATACAGTATGTAGCAATCCATAACGTATTTCATGGCTATGATAAAACTTAAAAATAGTCAAAACTTAGAAATTTGGGATTTTGAGGAGGATTTAGTGAGTTTCTGCTCCAAAAAACTCAGTTTAAGTTATCGTGTTCTCACATCTAGATACATTTCTTGAGGCGTCATGGGGTCACTTGTGGATGGTTTCCACTGTCTAATCACTGTTTAAGGGTGTTTGGATGGGCTCTCTAAACACGACATGACACCTGCAGAACATCCCTTAAAAATCTGCATTCCAACAAGTCACTCCATCCTTTCTGATCCTTGCCGTGCGCCCATACAGTAGTTTCCCCCACAGGCAATCCCTGCATGTGTTGCAGCTGTCAAACAGCTTTTAGATGTGTGACCACAGCTACTCAAGCATTTTTTTTGAGCACGGCGAAAATACTCAATTAGGACAAGAGCATGCTCGGATAACACCTTATCCGAGCACGCTCGATCATCACTAGTTTCACAATTTTTTTAGGTCTCAATTTAAAACTATTTAGAATTAGGCTAGATTCGCCCACCAGTGTGTTGAGGTTCATGATGCTCCTGACTTGAACTCGACAGCCTCCTTTGCCTATGAGGCTGCTAAGTTCAGATTAAGAGACCAATGGCTAATCCATGCATGTTGGACAGTACACTGACCGCAACAAACGGATGTATGAATGTAGTGTTAAACACAGATACATTTCTTCACCAAGGCCTGGAATATCAGACTGCTGAGAACAGCTGAACATGCTTTTCTAGGAACTGATCTCATGCAGAAGTCTCCTTACTCGCCAGTCAAAAAATAGCTTGCAAACTGGGGAAGGGGTAACCTGTTGTAAAACAGCTTAACATTGCTTACATTTTTGATAGAATGAACCATGATGGTGAAAACATTACTATATTGGTAGTCAACATCTACTCTCAATCATCACAAAGCTATTAACACTTAAAAGCAGAACATTCTTGCAGTCACTTTATCTGTAATAAACAGATGTGTTACTTAACCCCTTAAGCCCCAAGGGTGGTTTGCACGTTAATGATCAGGCCAATTTTTACAATTCTGACCACTGTCCCTTTATGAGGTAATAACCCTGAAACACTTCCATGGATACCGGTGATTCTGGCATTGTTTTCTCGTGACATATTGTACTTCATGTTAGTGGTAAAATTTCATTCAAATAACTTGCGTTTATTTGTGAAAAAAACGGAAATTTGGCGAAAATTTTGAAAATTTCGCAATTTTCCAACTTTGAATTTTTATGCCCTTAAATCACAGAGATATAGCACACAAAAAACTGAATAAGTAACATTTCCCACATGTTTACTTTACATCAGCACAATGTTGAAACCAAAATTTTTTTTTGTTAGGAAGTTATAAGGGTTAAAAGTTGACCAGCGATTTCTCATTTTTGCAACACCATTTTATTTTTACGGACCACATCACATTTGAAGCCACTTTGAGGGGTCTATATGATAGAAAATACCCAAAAGTGACACCATTCTAAAAACTGCACCCCTTAAGGTGCTCAAATCCACATTCAAGAAGTTTATTAACCCTTTAGGTGCGTCACAGGAATTTTTTGAATATTTAAAAAAAATGAACATTTAACTTTTTTTCACTAAAAAAATACTTCAGGTTCAATTTTTTTTAATTTACCAAGGGTAACAGGAGAAATTGGACTGCAAAAGTTATTGTGCAATTTGTCCTGAGTATGCCGATACCTGATATGTGGGGGGGAACCACTGTTTCGGCGCATGGCAGACCTCAGCAGGGAAAGAGCGCCATTTGACTTTTTCAATGCAAAATTGGCTGGAATTCAGATCGGACACCATGTCGTGTTTGGAGAGCCCCTGATGTACCTAAACAGGGGTAACCCCCCCAAGTGACCCCATTTTGGAAACTAGACCCCCCAAGGAACTTATCTAGATATGTGGTGAGAACTTTGAACCCACAAGGGCTTCACAGAAGTTTATAACGTACAGCGGTACAATTAAAAAATCATATTTTTTCCACAAAAATGATCTTTTCACCTCCAATTTTTATTTTTCCAAGGGTAATAGGTCCCTAAAAGTTATTGTGCAATTTGTCCTGAGTACACTGATACCCCATATGTGGGTGTAAATGACTATTTGGGCGCATGGCAGAGCTCGGAAGGGAAGCAGCGCCATTTGACGTTTTTGGCTGGAATTGAGATCGGACACCATGTCGCGTTTGGAAAGCCCCTGATGTACCAAAACAGTAGAAACCCCCCACAAATGACACCATTTTGGAAACTAGACCCCCCAAGGAACTTATCTAGATGTGTGGTGAGAACTTTGAACCCACAAGGGCTACACAGAAATTTATAACATACTGCCGTACAATTAAAAAATCATATTTTTTCCACAAAAATGATCTTTTCACCCTCAATTCTTATTTTTCCAAGGTTAACAGGACCCTAAAAGATATTGTGTAATTTGTCCTGAGTGCGCTGATACCCCACATGTGGGGGTAAACCACTATTTGGGCGCATGGCAGAGCTCGGAAGGGAAGCAGCGCCATTTGATGTTTTTGGCTGGAATTGAGATCGGACACCATGTCGCGTTTGGAAAGCCCCTGATGTACCAAAACAGTAGAAACCCCCCATAAATGACACCATTTTGGAAATTAGACTCCCCAAGGAACTTATCTAGATGTGTGGTGAGCACTTTGAACCCCCCAGTGCTTCACAGAAGTTTATAACGCCCGTGCGTGAAAATACAAAAATCGTATTTTTTCCACAAACATGATCTTTTAGTCACCAATTTTTTCATTTTCCCAAGGGTACAAGGAGAAATTGGACCCCAAAAGTTGTTGTCCAATTTGTCCTGAGTACGCTGATACCTCATATTTGGGAGAAAACTACTGTATGGACACACGTCGGGGCTCGGAAGGGAAGTAGTGACGTTTTGGAATACAGACTTTGATGGAATGTCTGCGGGTGTCATGTTGCTTTTGGAGAGCCCCTGATGTACCTAAACAGTGGAAACCCCGCACAAGTGACCCCATTTTGGAAACTAGACCCCCTAAGGAACTTATCTCGATGTGCGGTGAGCACTTTGAACCCCCCAGTGCTTCACAGAAGTTTATAACGACCGGGCGTGAAAATAAACATATCGTATTTTTTCAACAAACATCATCTTTTAGTACCCATTTTTTATTTTCCCAAGGGTAACAGGATAAATTGGACCCCAAAAGTTGTTGTCCAATTTGTCCTGAGTACGCTGATACCTCATATGTGGGAGAAAACTACTGTATGGGCACACGTCGGGGCTCGGAAGGGAAGCAGTGACGTTTTGGAATGCAGACTTTGATGGATAGGTCTGCGGGTGTCATGTGCGTTTGGAGAGCCCCTGATGTACCTAAACTATTGAAACTCCCCACAAGTGACCCCATTTTGGAAACTAGACCCCCCACGGAACTTATCTAGATGTGTGGTGAGCACTTTGAATCCCAAGTGCTTCACAGAAGTTTATAACGCCTGGGCGTGAAAATAAAAAAATCATTTTTTTCCACAAAAATGATATTTTTACCCCCAATTTTTTATTTTCCTAAGAGTAACAGGAGAAATTGGACCCCAAAAGTTTTTTTCAATTTGTCCTGAGTATGCTGATACCCTATATGTGGGGGTAAAACACTGTTTGGGCGCATGGCAGAGCTTGGAAGGGAAGGAGCACCATTTGACTTTTTCAACGCAGAATTGGATGGAATTGAGATCAGACACCATGTTGCATTTGGAGAGCACCTGATGTGTCCAAACAGTGGAAACCCCCCAATTATAACTCCAACCCTAACCCCTAACCCTAATCTGAGCCCTAACCCTAACCCTAGCCCTAGCCCTAACCCTAATGGGAAAATGGAAATAAATACTTTTTTTTAATTTTATTATTTTTCCCTAACTAAGCGGGTGATAACGGGGGGGTTTGATTTACTATTTATGGCGGTTTTTATGTTTGGCGGCTGTCGCACACTAAAAGACGCTTTTTATTGTAAAAATAGTTTTTGCATCACCACATATTGAGAGCTATAATTTTTCCGTATTTTGACCAACCGATTCATGTGAGGTCTTATTCTTTGCGGGACGAGTTGACGTTTTTATCGGTACCATTTTTGGGCACGTGACATTTTTTTATCGCTTTTTATTCCAATTTTTGGGACGCAGAATGAACAAAAACCAGCGTTTCATGAATTTCTTTAGGGGGGTGTGTTTACACCGTTCCGCGTGCGGTAAAATTGATAAAGCGCTTTTATTCTTCGCGTTGGTACGGTTACAGCGATACCTCATTTAGGTCTTTTTTTATGTTTTGTCGGTTTTTTGCAATGAAAACAATTTTATATAAAAAATAATTATTTTTGCATCGCTTTATTCTGCGAGCTATAACTTTTTTACTTTTTTGCGGATGATGCTGTATGGTGGCTCATTTTTTGCGGGACAAGATGACGTTTTCAGCGGTACCATGAATATTTATAGGCGTCTTTTTGATCGCGCGCTATTGCACTTTTTGTTCGGTGGTATGATAATAAATCATTATTTTTTGCTTCGTTTTTTATTTTTGTTTTTTAAGGGGTTCGCTAAAGGGGTTAACTAATGGGACAGTTTTATAGGGCGGGTCGCTACGGACGCGACGATACCAAATATGTGTACTTTTATTGTTTTTTTTTTTTCAAAAAATGAATTTATTGGGGAATATTTTTTTTTTTTTTTTAATAATTTATTTAGCGATTTTTTTTTAAATTATTTTTACACTTTTTTTTTTTTTTTTTACTTTATTACATAGTCCCAGGTGGGACATCACTGTCCTGTGACAGATCGCTGATCTGTCACATCAGAGATCACTGTGATGGATCAGCAATCTGTCACAGGCAGTTCTGCAGACTTCCTCATGCCTGCGCTTTGTAGGGAAAGAGCCCCCCGCAGCAGCGCTGCACATTGCGCTGCCATGGGGGGCTCAGGGAAGCACGGAGGGAGCCCCCTCCCTGCCGAAGCTTCCCTTTAACTCCCGGTACACCGCGATCGTGTTTGATCGCGGTGTACAAGGGGTTAACGTGTCGGGGGCGGCCCGTGACCGCCCCTGACACATTGTGCCTGGTGTCAGGTGTGATAATCAGCTGACACCCGGCCGCGATCAGCGGCGCTCACCACGTGGGCGCCGCTGATCGCATTAGACGTACTATCCCGTCCTTGGGAATTAAGTCCCAGGGCACATGGACGGGATAGTACGTCTAATGGCAGAAAGGGGTTAAAGGGATTTTCGCAAAAACAAACTTCAGTTTAATCATAGAATCATAGAATCATAGAATCGTAGAGTTGGAAGGGACCTCCTGGGCCATCTGATCCAACCCCCTGCTCAAAGCAGGATTCGCTAAATCATCCCAGTCAGATGTCTGTCCAGCCTCTGTTTGAAGACATCCATTGAAGGAGAACTCACCACTTCTCGTGGCAGCTTGTTCCACTCATTGATCACTCTAACTGTCTAGTCTTTACTTGTGCAAATGAGAATAAAGATGATCCTTCTACAATGTGACAGCCCTTGAGATATTTGTAGACAGCTATTAAGTCTCCTCTCAGTCTTCTCTTTTGCAAACTAAAGAATCCCAAATCCTGCAACCTTTCCTCATAAGACAGGGTTATTTACTAACCATGGCTTGTTTTGTTCATTTCCTTTGCATTTTTTTAATTGATAAAAATAAATATTCATAAATGTATAAAGTATTCAGTGAAGATAAATGTTCCCATTACTGAGACAGGAGATGGCAGTTGGTGCTGATAAGATTCTATCTAGATAGGAGAGGGAGGACCTTTTCTTCTAGCTCCCGCCTCCTTCCATCTACATAGAATCTTATCTGTAACAACCGCCATCTCCTATCTCCGTAATGGGAAAGTCTGTTCCCACTGAATACAGATCATTCTTCAGAACTGAGAATTTTGATAATGATTGTAAAATTCTGGCAGAGAAAGAAGCAGATCTCTCTGATAAGATATTACAAAATGGCGTATTTCCACGTGTACTATTGATTTATTAAATAAAAAATAAAACAACGGTTATTCTTTAAGTTTGTGGGTGTAATATGAAAATACTGGTTATAAATACTTTTTTAAAGGCACATATACATACAGTATACACACACAGCGCATACATATATATACATATACACACAGCACACATATATATACATATACACACAGCACACATATATATATATATACACACAGCACACATATATATATATATATACACACAGCGCATACATATATATATATACACACAGCACACATATATATACATATACACACAGCACACATATATATATATATACACACAGCGCATACATATATATACATATATACACACAGCCCACAGCATATACATATATATATATATACATATACACACAGCACACATATATATATATATATATATATATATATACACACAGCACACATATATATATATATATACACACAGCGCATACATATATATACATATACACACAGCACACATATATATACATATACACACAGCACACATATATATATATATATATACACACAGCGCATACATATATATACATATATACACACAGCACACATATATATACATATACACACAGCACACATATATATATATACATATATACACACAGCCCACAGCACATACATATATATATATATATATACACACAGCGCATACATATATATATACACACAGAGCACATACATATATATATACACACATACACACACAGCACCACAGCACATACATATATATATATATATATATATATATATATATACACACACAGCGCATACATATATATACACACACAGCACCACAGCACATACATATATATATATACATATATACATATACAAACACAGCACATACATACACTCACTGGCCACTTTATTAGGTACACCATGCTAGTAACGGGTTGGACCCCCTTTTGCCTTCAGAACTGCCTCAATTCTTCGTGGCAGAGATTCAACAAGGTGCTGGAAGCATTCCTCAGAGATTTTGGACCATATTGACATGATGGCATCACACAGTTGGCGCAGATTTGTCGGCTGCACATCCCTGATGCGAATCTCCCGTTCCACCACATCCCAAAGATGCTCTATTGGATTGAGATCTGGTGACTGAGGAGGCCATTTGAGTACAGTGAACTCATTGTCATGTTCAAGAAACCAATCTGAGATGATTCGAGCTTTATGACATGGCGCATTATCCTGCTGAAAGTAGCCATCAGATGTTGGGTACATTGTGGTCATAAAGGGATGGACATGGTCAGCAACAATACTCAGGTAGGCTGTGGCGTTGCAACGATGCTCAATTGGTACCAAGGGGCCCAAAGAGTGCCAAGAAAAAATTCCCCACACCATGACACCACCACCACCAGCCTGAACCGTTGATACAAGGCAGGATGGATCCATGCTTTCATGTTGTTTACGCCAAATTCTGACCCTACCATCCGAATGTCGCAGCAGAAATCGAGACTCATCAGACCAGGCAACGTTTTTCCAATCTTCTACTGTCCAATTTCGATGAGCTTGTGCAAATTGTAGCCTCAGTTTCCTGTTCTTAGCTGAGAGGAGTGGTACCCGGTGTGGTCTTCTGCTGCTGTAGCCCATCTTCCTCAAAGTTCGACGCACTGTGCGTTCAGAGATGCTCTTCTGCCTACCTTGGTTGTAACGGGTGGCAATTTGAGTCACTGTTGCCTTTCTATCAGCTCGAACCAGTCTGCCCATTCTCCTCTGACCTCTGGCATCAACAAGGCATTTCCGGCCACAGAACTGCCGCTCACTGGATTTTTTTTCTTTTTCGGACCATTCTCTGTAAACCCTAGAGATGGTTGTGCGTGAAAATCCCAGTAGATCAGCAGTTTCTGAAATACTCAGACCAGCCCTTCTGGCACCAACAATCATGCCACGTTCAAAGGCACTCAAATCACCTTTCTTCCCCATACTGATGCTCGGTTTGAACTGCAGGAGATTGTCTTGACCATGTCTACATGCCTAAATGCACTGAGTTGCCGCCATGTGATTGGCAGATTAGAAATTAAGTCTTAACACACAGTTGGACAGGTGTACCTAATAAAGTGGCCAGTGAGTGTATATACACGCACACAGCACCCCTAGCATTCCTCCACGTCCTGCATGTCCACACATTTGATGGAAATTATGTGAAATAAAGACTCACAGTTTTTCAGCTACATTGGTGAGTGCTGCATATTTCTTCTTTTTTGCTTCACATTGAAATATTCATGTTTTTTCATGCAAGCACCTCCATTTTTTGTCTGAATCATATGCCGCAATACTTCAGCTAAATAGCTCCGTCTGGTAATGTGGTGATTTGTGTGCCCTAGTATGCCGTTCATCTGTTTGCTCTTTGCTGGGAACATACATATATATACATATACACACACAGCACCACAGCACATACATATACTGTATATATACACACACAGCACATACATATACTGTATATATACACACACAGCACATACATATATATACATATACACACACAGCACCACAGCACATACATATACTGTATATATACACACACAGCACATACATATATATACATATACACACACAGCACCACAGCACATACATATACTGTATATATACACACACAGCACATACAGTACATATATACACACACAGCACCACAGCACATACATATACTGTATATATACACACACAGCACATACAGTACATATATACACACACAGCACATACATATATATACATATACACACACAGCACCACAGCACATACATATACTGTATATATACACACACAGCACATACATATATATACATATACACACACAGCACCACAGCACATATATATATATATAAACATATATATATATATATACACACGCACACAGCACATACATATATACAAATACACACAGTGCATATATATATATATATATATATATGAGACCCACTTCCTGCTACACTGCTCCAAGTACTCAGCAGTGAGGGACACTCACTTCAGGAGACTCTCACATCTCTTCCCGGATTTCACCACCATGAAGGAGGAAGAGAAAACATATATCCTGCCGGGGGAAGAAGAGAGAGCAGTGGAGATAGCAGCGCAATATGTGAGCGAATTTCATAGACTGCGAGAAAGAGAACTATGATATGCCATGGACTTCTATGGCCCCCACCCTGGATATGCCCCAACCCCCCATCCACCTTCCCTATGCCATGGACTTTTATAGCCCCATCCTGGATCTGCCCCCACCCACCTTTCCTACAGCCCCTTCCCAACATCCCTACAGTCCCTATCCCTATTCCCTTCTGTACACTTCCTTTGGCAAAACTAATGTGTATTTAGTCCTGCCAATAAAGCTTCTTTGAATCTTTGAATATATACACACACAGCCAGCGTTGGACTGGCCCACCGGGGAACCGGAGGATTCTCTGGTGGGCCCTGGCATCTGGTGGGCCCTGGCACCTGCAGGCATACAGGGCCAGCAGTTGCCTAGGGCCCCCGCTGCTCCAGGGGCCCCCAGCGAGTGGTGTGTCGCACACCATGCAGCTGCTATGGGGGCCCCTGCCAGCGGAGCAGCAGCGGGTGTCAGGAGGCAGGAGCCCCTGTCCCCGCTGCTAAAGAGAAATGAATATTCACTGCGAAGCAGTGAATATCATTTCAGGTCTCCACCCCCAGAGGCCCCGCCCCCAGCCCAGTAAGCCGCTCTGCATCTGTCAATCAGGGCCGGCGCCGCCCTCAGTCCCCTCTGCTCCTGACTCACAACCAGTGCGCGATGACGTCACTACATCGCGCACCCGCTGTGTGTCTGACAGAGGGGGCAGCTCCTGACA